>NC_091084.1:14228653-14529807 GCF_032405125.1 Capricornis sumatraensis
CAGATGTCCCTAAAACCCTGAATTTTAATAAGAAACTTCAAGTTAAATACAATAAATATGATGAATAAATGCTGCATTGTAGAAGAGTCTCATGGTTGAATACAGAGTCAGGAGTTTTTATACTGGTTTTGTCATTCACTATTAATGTAACAAAAGCTATTTTAGGTAACATATCTAAGCTTTGCTCATATGTAAGTAGAAAAATAAAACCACTATGTATATTGTTATAATGTTGCTGCAAAAATAAGAAAATATACGCAGTGTGCCTAATATTCAGTAAATGATCAGTAACAATGATTACCATTATCACTATGATTATTAAACTTATAAACATAAGGTTTTAAATCTTGTGCATTTTTTCAGCAAATGTTTAGTTTCAGTTTCAGACTTGCTTTCTTCTAGTAACTAATCAAGAGTTCATTTCTCTCGGTCATAATTTGACAGCAATCTAATTCTATAATCAACCCAATACCATTCTCACTCAAATATAAAAAGTAAAAGGTAAACGCAATGTAAAACATTGTGTGAAACAATTTTAAATAAAAATTAGATATTATTTGGTTATCTGTATCTCTAATACCATGGATACTTGGAATTACCTATATATTTATCAATAAAGCTATATATTTAATGTCTCAAATATATTTAAATAAGCATAACAGTTCACAATCTATTCTACACTAGACCTTTTATAACAGTAGAATGATTAAACATATTTTCAGTGAATCTGGAGCTCAAAGATGCCATGTAAATTAAAAAAGATTGCCTATGTCATCTAGGAGTCTAAAAGGTTATTTCTCAGAAAAATCCAACACATTTTTGTTCTATTTTTGTCTATCTCAAGGCTTTAATAATTGAAAAGTAAATAATTCCATAAAAGTTTTAAACATCATAGACTAAATTATATTTCAAAGATAAAAACTTACATATCAAAGAGTGAAATATTTCAATGTAAATATTTTAATCAGAAGATCATAGTATTTGCTAATATCTATCTCTTACCAAAGTAGTCAGCAACTTGGAAAATCTTGTTCACATATTTAGAATTATTTCTGACCTTGGCTATAATATGAGTCCCTATTATATAACAGATCCTAAATTTAATCAGAAAGCTGTCCGTAAATTTAATTCTAATATTTTTCCTAAATTACTCCTTTTTCTAGATTCCTACAGCATCTATGAAGTGAAAATCTCAGTTCAGTTCAGTCACTCAATCACATCCAACTCTTTGCAACCCCATGGACTACAATACACCAGGCCTCCCTGTCCATCACCAACTCCCAAAGGGTACTCAAAACTGATGTCCATTGAGTCAGTGATGCCATCCAACCATCTCATCCTCTGTTGTCCCCTTCTCTTCCTGCCTTCAATCTTTCCCAGCATCAGGGTCTTTTCCAATGAGTTAGTTCTTCACATCAGGGGGCCAAAGTATTGGACTTTCAGCTTCAATATCAGTCCTTTAAAGAATATTCAGGACTGATATCCTTTAGGATGAACTGGTTGGATCTCCCTGCAGTCCTAGGGACTCTTAAGAGTCTTTCAGTGAAAAGTTACAGGAGACTAAAAGCAATAATGAAGCTGTACAGTTACAAATGGGAATCTGAACTCTCTTCTCAGTCTTTCCAGTCCTACAAACTCTGTCACATAAGAGAGGGACCACAGATTTGCAATGTGGCTAATTAGTTCATTAGCTCTTATTCTTTCCAGTGATCATTCTTTAGAATAATAAAATGACCTGACAAAATAAAATATTATGTAACACAGTTATTTGCAAATGTTAACATTGCCTCTAAGTGTAAAAAGCTGGACTCTTGTCCCAGACTCTTTCATTTAGTTCTTTATTAACACATAAATATTTGTGAGTGTTGTATTTGAGACATAAGCCCATGACATCTTACTAAAACAAGAAAAATACGTGTGTAGGATATTGCAGCTTACAAAGCAGAGCACCTAGCAATTGTGTAGCTAAATATACTGAGATTTAGTTTATTTCATATAAATAAAGTTAATAACACTTCTTAAAAGTTAATTTGATCATTTACATAATTATGAAAAAGTGGTTTTAACTATACATTTCTGTACACATGAAAAGAGCCCTTTTCTTGAAATATCATTTATATGATGAATTTGTCTTGACAAACATAAAATACACTGTGAAGTAAAAATCTCAAGTACCAAGCAAGGAAATGCCAAAGAAGCAGAGTTAAGAAACAATCTGAAATAGAATTAATTTTATTCTTCTCAAGTTGTTAAAATTATATCCTCTGCTTTTTATGTGAATATCTGACATTCTACTAGACATATTCAATTCATTCTGCTAAGCAATTCCTTTGAAGTCAGAGTATGTATCCTTTATTTGAAAAGCCTATGCTTGGGTTAAGATGAAACATAGTTGCCTTTGAGAATAATATATATATATACACACACATTTATATTATGAAAGGAGCATAGTGCTAGATATTTTACTGTTGCTAAAGCTTTTTTTCCTCACAGGAAAGTAGAGTATAACTGTCACACAAACTGAAAATGTGCACTCTAAGTTTTGTGATAGACATAGATAAAGACAGAAATTTCAATAAGATCCATTTCAAATTTAGTAATTTTGTGTTATTCGAAGCATGCATGGATCCTCAGTCACTCAGTTGTGTCTGACTCTTTTGTGATCTTGTGGACTATAGCCCGCCAGGCTTCTCTGTCCATGGGATTTTCCAAGATAGACTACTAGAGTGGATTGCTGTTTCCTCCTACAGAGGATCTTCCTGACCCAGGGATAAGACCCAAGTCTCCTGCATTGGCAGGAGGATTCTTTACCAGTGAGCCACCTGCTCACTTGTTACTTAAAAGGACAGGAGAAATTATGACATGAACACAAGAATGTCAGTCTAGTATATTCATGACCAGGCTTTGCTTTCAGTTATCTCTATACTTTTCTCATGATAATAAAAAAAAAAAATGTAAAACATATTTGTAAAACATTACAAAAGATATTACAAAACAAAAGAAAATCATCAAAACTGCATACCAAAGGTGTTCAATAAAGTGTATGCACAAATTTTTCTAACAAGAAATGAAATTCTTAAAAATTTCTAGCTTACTTAGAAACTTTAATGGCTGCCATGTAATAACCTCAGATTTAACAAATACTTAGCATTTTCCACATTACACTAAAAGTCAACCTATATATATACATACATATATATATAATATATACAGACGAAAGCCATGAACTTAAAAATAAGTTATGAATGCTAAGGGTGAAATACAAATTTGTTCTTGTCACTCCAATCAGTGTTATTTCATATATTCAATAATCTATAATAAAGCATTCTTGTTATAGTCATGCCAACGCCTTTGCTTTTATATAATGTCATTAAATGATGTTTGGTTTAAGGAAGTGTTCCTTTGTTGTATGCACTATCTTGAAATCCAACCACAAAATACGATTTGAATTTTGATTATCATACCTTTTATTTTGAAAATAACATCTCTATTAATAAAATATACATCATAAATACACACTGGGAAAAATTATAAAGAACCATAACTACTTTCAGCCAATGATGGAGAAGATTTACACAATCAGCAAAAACAATTCTGGGAGCTGACTATGGCTCAGATCATAAAGTCCTTATTGCCCAATTCAGATTTAAATTGAAGAAAGTGGAGAAAACCCCTAGATCACTCAGGTATGACCCAAATCAAATCCCTTATGATTGTACAGTGGAAGTGACAATTAGATTCAAGGGATTAGATCTAATAGACAGAATGACTGAAGAACTAGGGATGGAGGTTTGTGACATTGTATAGGAGGCAGTGATCAAAACCATCTCCAGAGAAAGAAATGCCAAAAGGGAAAATGGTTGTCTGAGGAGGCCTTGCAAATAGCTAAGAAAAAAGGGAATCTAAAAACAAAGGAGAAAAGGAAAAATATACTCATCTGAATACACAGTTCCAAAGAATGGCAATGGAGAGATAAGAAAGCTTTGCTTAGTGATCAATGCAATGAAATAGAGAAAAAAAAAAAAAATAGAATGTGAAATACTAGAGATCTCTTCAAGAATATCAGAGATTCCAAAGGAACAATACATGCAAAGATGGGCAGAATAAAGGATAGAAATGGTATGGACCAAATAGAAGCAGAAGACATTAAGAAATGTGGCAAGAATACACTGAAGAATTGCACAAAAAAGATCTTCATGATCCAGATAACCAAAACTGCTAGACCATTCAGGTATGAACTAAATAAAATCCCTTATGATTATACAGTGGAAGTGAGAAATAGATTTAAGGGCCTAGATCTGATAGATAGACTGCCTGATGATCTATGGAATGAGGTTCATGACATAGTACAGGAGACAGGGACCAAGACCATCCCCATGGAAAAGAAATACAAAAAAGCAAGACGGCTGTCTGGGGAGGCCTTACAAATAGCTGTGAAAAGAAGAGAGGCGAAAAGCAAAGGAGAAAAGCAAAGATATAAGCATGTGAATGCAGAGTTCCAAAGAATAGCAAAAAGAGATAAGAAAGCCTTCTTCAGCGATCAATGCAATGAAATAGAGGAAAACACAGAATGGGAAAGACTAGAGATCTCTTCAAAAAAATTAGAGATACCAAGGGAACATTTCATGCAAAGATGGGCTCGATAAAGGACAGAAATGGTATGGACCTAACAGAAGCAGAAGATATTAAGAAGAGACGGCAAGAATACAGAGAAGAACTGTACAAAAAAAATCTTTAAGACCCAGATAATCACGATGGTGTGATCACTCATCTAGAGCCAGACATCCTGGAATGTGAAGTCAAGTGGGCCTTAGAAAACATCACTATGAACAAAGCTAGTGGAGGTGATGGAATTCCAGTTGAGCTAGTTCAAATCCTGAAAGATGATGTTGTGAAAGTGCTGCACTCAAATATGCCAGCAAATTTGGAAAACTCAGCAGTAGTCACAGGACTGGAAAAGGTCAGTTTTCATTCCAATCCAAAAGAAAGGCAATGCCAAAGAATACTCAAACTACCACACAATTGCACTCATCTCACATGCTAGTAAAGTAATGCTCAAAATTCTCCAAGCCAGGCTTCAGCAATACGTGAACTGTGAACTTGCTGATGTTCAAGTTAGTTTTTGAAAAGGCAGAGGAACCAGAGATCAAATTGCCAACATCTGCTGGATCATGGAAAACGCAAGAGAGTTCCAGAAAAAAACATCTATTTCTGCTTTATTGACTATGCCAAAGCCTTTGACTGTGTGGATCACAATAAACTGTGGGAAATTCTGAGAGTTGGGAATACCAGACCACCTGACCTGCCATTTGAGAAATCTGTATGCAGGTCAGGAAGCAACAGTTAGAACTGGACATGGAACAAGAGACTGGTTCCAAATAGGAAAAGGAGTACATGAAGGCTGTATATTGTCACCCTGCTTATTTAACCTATATGCAGAGTACATCATGAGAAACGCTGGACTAGAAGAAACACAAGCTTGAATCAAGATTGCCGGGAGAAATATCAATAATCTCAGGTATGCAGATAACATCACCCTTATGGCAGAAAATGAAGAGGAGCTAAAAAGCCTCTTGATGAAATTGAAAGAGGAGAGTGAGAAAGCTGGTTTAAAGCTCAACATTCAGAAAACAAAGATCATGGCATCCAGTCCCATCACTTCATGGGAAATAGATGGGAAAACAATGGAAACAATCTCAGACTTTATTTTTGGGGGGCTCCAAAATCACTGCAGATGGTGACTGCAGCCATGAAATTAAAAGACACTTACTCCTTGGAAGAAAAGTGATGACCAACCTAGATAGTATATTCAAAAGCAGAGACATTACTTTGCCAACTAAGGTCCATCTAGTCAAGGCTATGGTTTTTCCAGTAGTCTTTTGTGGTTGTGAGAGTTGGATTGTGAAGAAGGCTGAGCACCGAAGAATTGATGCTTTTGAGCTGTGGTGTTGGAGAGGACTCTTGAGAGTCCATTGGACTGCAAGGAGATCCAACCAGTCCATTCTGAAGGAGATCAGCCCTGGGATTTCTTTGGAAGAAACGATGCTAAAGCTGAAACTCCAGTACTTTGGCCACCACATGAGAAGTGTTGACTCATTGGAAAAGACTTTGATGTTGGGAGGAATTGGGGGCAGAAGGAGAAGCGGACAACAAAGGATTAGATAGCTGAATGGCATCGACTCAATGGACATGAGTCTGAGTGAACTCCGGGAGTTGGTGATGGACAGGGAAGCCTGGTGTGCTGTGATTCATGGGATCGCAAAGAGTTGGACATGACTGAGCGATTGAACTGAACTGATGATCACTCACCCAGAGTCAAACATCATGGGATGTGAAGTCAAGGAAGCATCACTATAGAAGCCTAAGGAAGCATCAATACGAACAAAGCTAGTGGAAGTGATGAAATTCCAGCCGAGATATTCCAAATCCTAAAAGGTGATACTGTGAAAGTGTTGCACTCAAAACCTCAGCTGTGGCAACAAGACTGGAAAAAGTCAGTTTTCATTTCAATCCCAAAGAAAGGCAATGCCAAAGAATGTTCAAAGTACAGCACAATTTCACTTATTCCACATGCTAGCAAAGTAATTCTTAATATTCTCCAAGCCAGACTTCAACAGTACATGAACTGTGAACTTCCAGATGTTCAAGCTGGATTTAGAAACGGCAGAGAAACCAGAGATCAAATTGCCAACATCCATTGGATCATAGGAAACACAAGAAACTTCCAGGAAAACAGTGACTTCTGCTGTTGACTATGCCAAAGCCATTGACTGTGTAGACCACAACAAACATAAAAATTCTTCAAGAGATGGGGATACCAGATCACCTGAACTGCCTCCTGTTAAATCTGTATGCAGATCAAGAAAACAGAACCGGACATGGAAAGACAGACTGTTTGCAAATTGGGAAAGTAATATGTCAAGGCTGTGTATTGTCACCCTGATTATTTAACTTATATGCAGAGTACATCATGGAAAATGCTGGGCTGGAGGAAGCACAATCTGGAATCAAGATTGCCGGGAGAAATATCAATAACAACAGACATGCAGAAGACACCACCCTTTTGCCAGAAAGTGAAGAACTAAGCAGCCTTTTGATGAAACTAAAAGAGAAGAGTGAACAAGTTGGCTTAAAACTCAACATTCAAAAATCTAATATCATGGCATTTGGTCACATCTCTTCATGGCAAATAGATGGGGAAAGAATGGAAACAGTAGGATAATTTATTTTCATGGTTTTGAAAATCACTGCTGATGGTCACTGATGCCGTGAAATTAAAAGACTCTTACAACTTCAAAGAAAAGTTATGACCAACCTAAACAGAATGTTAAAAAGCAGAGACATTACTTTGCCCACAAAGGTCCATCTAGTCAAAGCTATGGTTTTTCCAGTAGTCATTTATAGATGTGAGAGTTGGCCTATAAAGAAAGCTGAACACTGAAGAATTGATGCTTTTGAACTGTGGTGTTGGAGAAGACTCTTGAGAGTCCCTTGGACTGCAAGGAGATCAAACCAGTCCATCCTAAAGGAAATCAGTCTTGAAAATTCATTGGAAAGACTGATGCTGAACCTGAAACTCCAATACTTTGGCCACCTGATGCAAAGAACTGATTCCTTGGAAAAGATGCTGGTTCTGGACAAGACTGAAGGCTGGAGGAGAAAGGGACCACAAAAGATGAGAGGGTTGGATGGTATCACCAATTCGGTGTACAGGAGTTTGAACAAGCTCGGGTAGTTGGTGAAGGACAGGGAAGCCTGGAGTGCTGCAGTCCATGGGTCACAAAGAGTCAGACACGACTGAGTGACCAAACTGAGCTGATAACTACTCTCTGACTTGGAAAGGGGTTTTTTGTTTGTTTGTTTTTAGAATTGAACAATATAGTTTAGTTTTGCCAGCTTTTGAAAATTTACACAGATGAAATCATACTATATGCTGTCTTTGTGGCTTACTTAAGAGTAGTTTGTTGTATTAATATATCACATTTTTAAAATCCCTTTCACTGCTTCCCCTGGATATTAGGGTTGTTTTCATTTTGAAGTATTATAAATATTATTTCAGGTATGTCATATATGCTCACTGGAAATTGAAATTTTATGGGATAAACCTTAAGAGTAGAATATCTGGGTCATAGGTTACACTTTTCATTTTATTCAGATGTCAGAAATGTGTGTATTTGTGTGTTACAAAAGATATATGAATTCCATGAATTGTCCTGTGTATTAGTTCAGAAAATTTTGCTTTCTCATTATGACATGCTCACTTATATGACTTATGTTCTCTTGCTTAACTAGTACCATCTGTAAAGTTTCTATCAGTCTTTCATGGCTTCAATATTTGTGTGTGTGTGTGTCTTCTCACCATTTAACGTTTCCTATTCTCAGGAAAACACCAACACTACTGGCCTTTTCAATATTTTATTATTAATAATATATTTTCTGGGCATGTTAATTTACATGTATTGAAAGGATAAAGTGTAAATAAGTAACTTCTTCTAAAACATTAATTGTTTTACCCATAAGATATATAGGGATGGAGAGAATACAAGATTATTTTTTGTTTTGTTTTTCTTAAGCAAAGTTGTCTATAATCTTCTAAAAATACTACATTCCAAAATAAAACACTGTTAATTTTAATCAGTTTAAACATGTGTTATAATATTTTATAATCTACATGTACTGCAACATGGTTTACTTTAAGAATTGAGAGGAGAAAAATTCCCTCAAAATCCTAGTTCCAAAGTCACAAATAAAACTATGATTTTTCATTTATTTAGAATTCTAAATGTAAAAGGATCAGATAAGTGAGTTTTAATAATAGCTTATAACTATTTTAAAATACCATAGTCATATTTTTCTTGATGGCTAGAGTAGAAGTGAAGTGAAGTGAAAGTTGCTCAGTAATGTCCAACTCTTTATGATCCCATGGACTGAACAGTCAATGGAATTATTGGCCAGAATACTGGAGTGGGTAGCCTTTCCCTTCTCCAGGGGACCTTCCAACCCAGGGACCAAACTCAGTTCTCCTGCACTGCAGGATGATTCTTTACCAGCTGAGCCACAAGGGAAGCCCAAGAATACTGGAGTGGGTAGCCTGTCCCTTCTTCAGCTGATCTTCCCCACCCAGGAGTTGAACCCAGGTCTCCTGCATCACAGGTGGATTCTTTACCAACTGAGTTATGAGGGAAGCCCAAGGCTACAGTTGAACAGAGTCATCCTCACCTAAAGCCACATTACCCTGAAAGACAATCATCTTAATTTATGAAGGGTATTCTTAAGGAAATTTAACTATAGTCCATAAGTCAAGGTCTACTCCAGAAAATTGAAAATCATGATAGATATTTTAATAAACAGCACTTATTATTTTAAAAAATACTTAATGGTGTATTAACTTCAAAGACTGAGCAATGAAATATTACAGAAATGGTACTCACATAAAGTAGCTAAAGCTCTGTTCCTAAAGCTCTGGGAACCAAGAGAACAAAAGATTTTGAAGCAGAGGACCCAGAGGGCTGGGACTTAGATCTCTGAAGAACAGGTCCACACTGTCCTTGAGTATCTTTGAGGCTGAATGACAAATCAATTGGAATCAGGGCATGAATTCCTAAGCAGGGGGCTTGGCTTAGCAGGTAACTTAGGGGCCTAGTATGCCTGAATCTGGTCATCTGAAAAAACAAACAAAAACCAAAACCAAACGTGGAAATTGAAACCTACAGCTGTTACTGAAATAAGCAGCCACTGCCTTGGTGCACACTTATTGCTTCTGTGAAAACGGTTGGAACAGGAAACGGAAAGCAAGAAACAAGTCTGTATTTCCTTTTTAAACCTCAGTTCAGTTCAGTTCAGTTCATTCGCTCAGTCGTGTCTGACTCTTTGAGACTCCATGAATCACAGAACGCCAGGCCTCCCTGTCCATCACCAACTCTGAGTTCACTCAGACTCACGTCCACTGAGTCAGTGATCCCGTCCAGCCATCTCATCCTCTGTCATCCCCTTCTCCTCCTGCCCCCAATCCCTCCCAGCTTCAGAGTTTTTTCCAGTGAGTTAGCTCTTCGCATGAGGTGGCCAAAGTACTGGAGTTTCAGCTTTAGCATTCGTCCTTCCAAAGAAATCCCAGGGCTGATCTCCTTCAGAATGGACTTATTGGATCTCCTTGCAGTCCAATGGACTCTCAAGAGTCTTCTCCAACACCACAGTTTAAAAGCATCAATTTTTAAGCTTACTAATCTCTTTTCCTAGCACGTCCCAAATGTCAGGGTATACCAGCAGACCAGCCTGTAAAGGTGAAATGTGGTTTACCAAGTCTCTGTTCCAGCATCACAAAAATAACTATAGAAGAGGGGCTCTGATGCTAAAAAGAGAACAGCTTAAAAACAGCCACACACAAAACTTTATAAAATCCCTCATCCCTTGACTACTAAAAAAAAGTATAACAACCAGCACCTGATGAATGCACTTTAATTTTCTGGAGGATAAAAAGATTATGTTCTCTTGTGTGTGTTTGCTATTGTCTTTAAGTTTTGCCTCTCATGGGCTTTCCTAGTGGCTCTGTGGGTAAAGAATCTGCCTGTGATGCAGGAGACCTGGATTCTATCCTTGGGTTAGGAAGATTTGCTAGAGGAAGACACAACGACCCACTCCAGTATTCTTGTCTGGAGAATCCCATGGATAGAGGAGCCTGCCAGGCTATGGTCACAAGCAGTTGGACATACCTGAAGTGACTGAGCACACATGCATGCATTGCCTCTCCTTAATGGCTAAAGGACACTGTTACACAGTACTGCTGCTGCTGCTAAGTCACTTCAGTCATGTCCGACTCTGTATGACCCCATAGATGGCAGCCCACCAGGCTCCCCCATCCCTGGGATTCTCCAGGCAAGAACACTGGAGTGGGCTGCCATTTCCTTCTCCAGTGTATGAAAGTGAAAACTGAAAGTGAAGTCGCTCAGTTGTGTCCGACTCTTTGCGATCCCATGGACTGGAGCCCACCAGGCTCCTCCGTCCATGGGATTCTCCAGGCAAGAGTACTGGAGTGGGGTGCCATTGCCTTAAGCATT
The DNA here is from genome assembly GCF_032405125.1 of Capricornis sumatraensis. Taxonomy (NCBI): domain Eukaryota; kingdom Metazoa; phylum Chordata; class Mammalia; order Artiodactyla; family Bovidae; genus Capricornis; species Capricornis sumatraensis. The sequence continues at coordinate 14,239,708 of NC_091084.1, forward strand.
GAAATAGATATGAAATTCAATATATTTTAGAATGATCTAAAAGAAAACATATTTTTATTTTACACACATAGTGTAGTCCCTGAAAGACAGCTATATGTTTGCACAACAAAGGAAACCATAAGCAAGAAGAAAAGAGGACCCTTAGAATGGAAGAAAATATTTGCAACCCAAGCAACTGACAAGAATTAATCTCCAAAATATATAAAAGGTTCATACAGCTCAATATCAGAAAGCAAAAAAACAATTAAAAAAATAGATAGAAGACCTTAAATAAACATTTATCCAAACAATGTATGCAGTTGTCCAAAAAACACATGAAAAGTTGCTCAATATCACTAATTATTAGAGAAATATAAATCAAAATTACAATGAGGTATCACTTCACATTGGTAAAAATGTGAAATGGCCATCATTAAAAAGTCTACAAACAATAAATGCTGCAGAGGGTACTGAGAAAAGTGACCCTCCTACATGGTTGCTGGGAATGTAAACTGGAGCAACTACCGTGGAGAACAATATGGAGGTTCCTTAAAAACAATAAAATTAGAATTAACACATGATCCAGCAATATAACTTCCTAGCATATTCCCAGAGAAAATCATAATTCAAAAAGACACATGCACCCATTCTATTGCAGTACTATTTACAATAGGCAGGAGAATTAAAAAAATAAAATAAACAAGTTGCTCAGTCATGTCCTACTATTTGCAACCCCATGGACTATACAGTCCATGGAATTCTCCAGGCTAGAATACTGGAGTAGGTAACCATTTCCCTTCTCCAGGGGATCTTCCCAACCCAGGGATTGAAACCAGGTATCCCACATTACAGGGATATTCTTTATCAGCTGAACCACAAGGGAAGCCACAAGGCAGGTCATGGAAGTAACCTAAATGTTCATTAATGGAGGAATTGATAATTAAGATGTGGTATATATGTACAATGGAATATTATTCAGTCATTAAAAGGAATGAAATTTTGCCGTGTGCAAAGACATGAATGGATATAGAGACTGTCATACATCGTGAATTAAGTCAGAAAGAGAAAAAAAAATATTATATAATATAGCTTAAATGTGGAATCTAGGAAAATAATATGGATGAACTTATTTTGCAAAGTAGAAATAGAGACACAGATATAGAGAACAAATATATGGATACCAGGGGGAAGAGGGATGGGATGAATTGGAAGATTAGGATGGATATATATATATATATACACAACAGCTTTGTATAAAATAGACAGCTAATGAGAACTTACTGTATAGCACAAGAAAGTCTACTCAGTCCTTTACGGTGACCTAAATGGGAAGGGAATCCAAAAAGGAGAGAATGTATTTACATATATAGCTGATTCACTTTGCTGTATAGCAGAAAATAACACAGCATTGTAAAGCAGCTATATTCCAATAAAATTATTTTTTAAGAAAATTATACATTTAATCATAAATATACATGGTTAAATATGAAAAATAAGACAAAATATAACACAGAAACATCTATTTTGTTAAATAAAACAGACTTGTTAAACTTGTGGTATAAATGTTGCCTCTATATTCATTCTATCATGATCATATTGGTATTATTTTCTTACTAGAATGATTAAGTTAATTCAAGTAGTAAAAGATCAATGACTCATGTTGTATTGTTTAATGCATCTTCAAGGTGTCAGTTGTATTTAAACTGATCAATTCTATCTGCTGGGAAATTGTTTTATTGTGAAGTATAAAACTGCACAAATCAAAAGCATTATTCTTATATGGAAAAATTATTTTAAAGAGTTTGAAGATGATAACAAAATTTGGTACAATTTTGTGTTTAAGGAAGGTATGTAATTGCTAATAGGTACACTGTGATGCTTATAATTATTGGTAATGTTCTATTTCTAAAGCTTGGTTATGAAGGCATGGGTTTTTATATTATTCTATTATTCTCCATTACATTTATTCATTCAAGTCTGACATATATGTGTAACAAGCCATAATAAGAATTTGAAATTATTATTATTATTATTATTATTATTTGCAAATTAAATGTGTATCTTCAGGAAATGAAGATAGTTAAAAACATCATTTGGAATGAAAATATTAAAGCAGTGGCATGATTTGGACAAGTCTAATACTAGCAGCTCTTAAATAAATAAAATCATTTCTGATGTAGAATTTAATTTTAGTATTAACTACTTCAAATTGGTTTCATTCATTAAGGGTGCAGGCAGAGCAATTTCGAGAAATAGGGTTACTGCAGAAACTTTAAAGCTTATCCTAGAAATATCCAAGAAAGATGAGTCCCTGCTATAGTTCCAGATGTGTAACTAATGTAGGACATTTAGGCAATGGTCTTGATCAAATATTTCTAAGTTTTTCTTCCTCACTCTATGAAAACATTTTCATTTCAAATATAAGACTTGAATGTCATAAATCCTTGTTATTGTTAAAGTAATCACTGTGCTAATTTGACTCAAGCCATAGCTATGCTTCTTGGTTTCCCTGAGGCATTTCCTCCTCCCCTGGGTGACACAACTGAGAGTCAGCAGCTAGCTGAGCAGATGTTGTTCCCCAACTAGTACATGGTTGTTTTCTTCTGAGAGCAAATGTTCCCATGTGTGTACCTCCATTTCTGATCGGTTCCTTTGTTATATAAACAACAGATTGTGTTGTTATTTTCTTAGAATATAGACCTTCAAGAGATTTCCACATAAGCATGTATTTTCTAAAATTGTTGGTAATTAAGCTCTCCATTATTATCTAATGTTCTCATTCTATCTTTTAAATCTGACTCTAAATAATTATTTATTTGGCATTTTCAATGTTTCAGAATGAATTTTGTTTAATTACATCATCCAATTTTTATTTTCATTTTAATTATTTTACCTTGGATATAAATATATTATTTAACTTGTTTCAAGTTCTCAGATGTTAACATATTTTATCTTTATTTATACTGGGATGATAGAAAAACCTTTGCAATAAGGTTTAATATTAAATTCAGTTCATTTAATTTCCCATGTGATAATCTGTGTTAAATTTTGTTTTTCTTTAATTCTGAAACTATAAGTCCTATGTTCTAAGAAGACTAGAAATTGAAATTCAAGGATTCCCTCTCCTCCTCTCCTAATTCAGAAGTTTATTGCAACACATTTGCTGAATCAATAATTTTTTACTGCTGCTCCTAGGCAAATAAGAGCAAGCTATGACTCTCATACTCTGCCCCTGAAAATTAAAGAATAAAAAACAATTAATCTTAAATTCCCTGAAAACAAGTGGAAGTAGAAAGCATTCTATGTGTATGCTGTATTTCATGGTTACATTAGCCATATCTCCACTCATCCAGAGATTGCAAAAATTACACATAAATTATTGAAGTATAGATTTAAAGTTAATTTTACTTGCCCTTACTTATTTTTCAAATAAAATATTACATCCAGAGAAGAAATGATGCTTTTGCATGATCATGTACTAGTTACTAGCAGAACTAAATCAGTGTAACACAGACTTGATTAAAGTGATTATTTTACTTTTGTGTTTATTGTTAACACAATAAAAATTAACTTTAAAGTATCAATTTAAACCTTCTGTATTGAAGTTCTTTTTTTTTTTTTTTTTAATGGTTTGTTCCAAGTGGTTTCAGAATAAAACTTGAAACCAATGCTAAGCTTGGGATAAAACTGCATAATCAAATATATTATGTTTGCATATGGGAGTGTGATGATGCAGACACAGACATCTGTCTATCAATTATTAGGTGTTTCTGAGTCACTTCACCAGGTGGAGAATGCTGAATAGTTTCCTTATGATGGGATTTTAAATGTACTAGAAGAGAAATGGGAGCTTCCCTGTGGCTCAGCTGGTAAGAATCTGCCTGCAATACAGGAGACATAAGTTCAATCCCTGGGTCAGGAAGATTTCCTGGAGGAAGAATGCAACTCACACCAGTATTCTTGCCTGGAAAATCCTGTGGACAGAGGAGCCTGGTGGGCAATAGTCCATAGAGTCACAAAGAGTTGGACACTGAGCAAAAAAGAAACTGACTCCTCTTTTCACAAGAAAGTCTGATTTAGTTTTTGGTATTCTGATGTCAATAGTTACTAGTTTCTTTAGAGCTAAATCTTGACTCCTTTGAAAATTTAACTATCCTTTCAAAAATTATGATGTTAAGGAAATAAATATTGGAGGCAGTCTTAAGATGGTGGAGGAATAGGACAGGGAGACCACTTTCTCCCCCACAAATTCATGAAAATAACATTAAAATGCTGAGTAAATTCCACAAAACAACTTCTGAATGCTGACAGAAGACATCAGGCACCCAGAAAAGCAGCCCATTGTCTTTGAAAGGAGGCAGGAAAAAATATAAAAGACTAAAAGAGAGAAAAAAGACGTAGGGACAGAGCTCCATCTCGAGAAGGGAGTCTTAAAAAGAGAGAAGTTTCCAAACACCAGGAAACATTCTCACTGCCGAGTGTGTGGCAAGCCTTGGAACCATAGAGGACAACATTACTGGGAGGAAAAATAAATAAATAATTAAAACTCACAGATTACCAGCCCAACGGTAACTCCCCCAGTGGAGAAGCAGTGAAGACGCCTGCACCCGCCACTAGCAAGAGGTGGCTGGGCAGGGAGGTGCTAGCTCCATTGCTTAGAGTAAGGATCTGGCCTAAATGCCCCGAGGGCAATCTGAGCGAACTAACTTGGGCTAGCAAACCAGGCTGTGGGATAGCTGCCACGCAAAAAGCCCTAAGACACAACCAGGCCCGTGCACAGAACAAAGGACTGCACAGAGCTAGCCAGCTGCAAACCACCCCCTCTGGTGACAGGCAGCCAGAATCAGAAGGGGGAAATTGCAGCCCCAGAGGCATTATCTACCAAACCGCAAACAGGCTTCAGTGCTAATTAAGACTTCTGGGGATTCTGGATGGTAACGTTCGCCTGAGAAGGTGCACCGGTTGTACACCCAGAAAACTGAGTGGCAGGGATGGAGGAGGTGATAAGTCAGCGACTGCACTCGCCAAACTCCTCATCATCTGAGCTGCTTGGACCTGGGAAGGGTACAAAACGCTGGCCCAACTGACTCTGCAACTCTAAGGACTACCCAAGTGCCTGAACCTGAGTGGCTTAGACCTGGGAGGTGCATGCAGCCAAGGGCTGGCCTCGGACAGTTCCACAGGAGCAACTTAGAGCCTGAGCAGTGTGGGCAGGGACAACACACCCACCATGAGCAGGAGCAGGGCCAGTGTGGTTGAGACACTGTGACATATGTCAATGTTATTTGTTTGCAGTGTCCCTCCCTCCCCACAGCGTGACTGAACAAATGAGCACAAAAAAATGTACACCACCGCCCCCTTGTGTCAGGGCAGAAATAAGACACTGAAGAGACCAGCAAACAGAAGAAACAAAAACAGAGGGAACTGTCTTGGAAGTGACAGGTGTAATAGATTAAAACCCTGTAGTTAGTACTGACTACATAAGAAGGGGCCTATCGATCTTGAGAAATATAAGCTGGACCAAGGAACTATCTGAAAATGAACTGATCCCACACTGCCATCAACACCACCAGAGAAAGTCCTAGATATATTTTTTCCTATTTTTACTATCAATTTTCTATTTTTTTTTCAATTTTTAATTTTACTATTACTCCTTTAATTTTCATTTCTATAACCTACTATTATTTTGCAAAAAAAAGAGACCCTATTTTTAAAAACAAACTTCATATATATATATATATATTATAATTTTTGTGACTTTTTTTCTTTAATATTATATTTTTGAAAATCCAACCTCTATTCTAGATTTTTAATTTTTGCTTTTTGGTATTTGTCATCAATTTTGTACCTTTAAGAACTCAATCTTCAGTACCTATCTTTACTTGTGAGCAAGATTACTAGCTTGACTGCTCTCTCTGCTTTTGGACTTTCTTTTTTCTCCACCAGGTCATTTCTATCTCCTCCCTCCCACTTCTCTTCTCTACACAACTCTGTGAATCTCTTTGTGTGTTCCAGATGGTGGAGAACACTTAGGGAACTGATTACTGGATCTGTCTCTCTCCTTTTGATTCCTCCCTTTATTCTCCTGGCCACTTCTGTCTCCTTCCTCCCTCTTCTCTTCTTTGTATAACTCTGTGAACATCTACAAGTGGTCCAGAATGTGGAGCACACATAAGGAAGTGATTACTGGTTAGCTTGCTCTCTCCTCTTTTGATTCCACCTCATCTCATTTGGGTCACCTCTAACTCCCACCTCCCTCTTCTCTTCTCCATGTAATTCTGAGATCCTTTCTGGATGTCCCTCACTGTGGAGAAACTTTTCATCTTTAACCTAGATATTTTATCAATGGTGCTGTAGAGATGGAGAAGTCTTGAGGCTACTGTAACTATAAGACTGAAAACCAGAAGCAGGAGGCTTAAGTCCAAATCCTGAGAGCACCAGAGAACTCCTCACTCCAGGGATTTTTAATCAACAGGAGCTCATCAAATGCCTCCATACCAACACTGAAACCAAGCACCACCCAAAGGCCAGCAATTTCCAGAGCAAGATATACCACGCAAATTCTCCAGCAACTCAGGAACACAGCCCTGAGCTTCAATATACAGGCTGCCCAAAGTCACTCCAAACCTACTGACATCTCATAACTCATTACTGGACACTTCATTGCACTCCAGAGAGAAGAAATCCAGCTCCACGCACCAGAACACCGACACAAGCTTCCCTAACCCAGAAACCTTGACAAGCCTCCCATACAACCCCACCCACAGAGAGGATCTCCACAATAAAGAGAACTCCACAAACTGCCAGAATACAGAAAGGCCACCCCAAAAGACAGCTATATAAACAGGATATAGAGACAGAGGAATACCCAGCAGGTAAAGGAACAGGATAAATGCCCACCAAACAAAATAAAAGAGGAAGAGATAAGGAAACTACTTGATAAAGAATTCTGAATAATGATAGTGAAAATGATCCAAAATCTTGAAATAAAAATGGAATCACAGATAAATAGCTTGGAGACAAGGATTGAGAAGATGCACGAAAGGTTTAACAAGGACCTAGAAGAAATTAAAAAAGAGTTATTATATAATGAATAATGCAATAAATGAGACCAAAAACACTCTGGAGGGAACAAATAGTAATATAACAGAGGCAGAGGATAGGATTAGTGAAGTCTAAGATAGAATGGTAGAATTAAATGAGTCAGAGAGGAAAAAAGAAAAACAAATTGAAAGAAATGAGGACAATCTCAGAGACCTCCAGGACAATGTTAAATGTCCCAACATTTGAATCATAGGAGTCCCAGAATAAGACAAAAAGAAAGACCATGAGAAGATACTTGAGGAGATAATAGTTGAAAACTTCCCTAAAATGGGGAAAGAAATAATCACCCAGGTCCAAGAAAGCCAGAGAGTCCAAAACAGGATAAACCCAAGGTGAAACACCCCAAGGCACATATTAATCAAATTAAAAAAGATCAAACACAAGGGAAAAACAACAAATAACACACAAGGGGATTCCCATAAGGATAATAGCTGATCTTTCAATAGAAACTCTTCAAGCCAGGAGGGAATGGCAAGACATACTTAAAATAATGAAAGAAAATAAGCTACAGCCCAGATTACTGTATCCAGCAAGGATCTCATTCAAATATCAAGGAAAAATCAAAATCTTTATAAACAAGCAAAAGCTTAGAGAATTCAGCACCACCAAACCAGCCCTCCAACACATGCTAAAGGATATTCTCTAGACAGGAAACACAAAAAGGGTGTATAAACTCAAACCCCAAACAATAAAGTAAATGGCATTGGGATCATACTTATCAATAATTACCTTAAACATAAATGGGTTGAATGCCCCAACCAAAAGCCAAAGACTGGCTGAATGGATACAAAAACAATACCCCTATATATGTTGTCTACAAGAGACCCACCTCCAAACAGGGAACACATACAGACTGAAAGTGAAGGGCAGGAAAAAGATATTCCAAGCAAATAGAGACCAAAAGAAAGCAGGAATAGCAATACTCATATCAGATAAAATAGACTTTAAAACAAAGGCTGTGAAAAGAGACAAAGAAGAACACTACATAATGATCAAAGGATTAATCCAAGAAGAAGATATAACAATTATAAATATATATGCACCCAATATAGGAGCACCACAATACGTAAGACAAATGCTAAGAAGTATGAAAGTGGAAATTAACAATAACAGAATAATAGTGAGAGACTTTAATACCCCATTGACACCTATGGACAGATCAACTAAACAGAAAATTAACAAGGAAATACAAACTTTAAATGATACAATAGACCAGTTAGACCTAATTGATATCTATAGGACATTTAACCCCAAAACAATGAATTTCACCTTTTTCTCAGGTGCACACGGAACCTTCTCCAGGATAGATCACATCCTGGGCCATAAAACTAGCCTTGGTAAATTCAAAAAAAATGAAATCATTCCAAGCATCTTTTCTAACCACAATGCAGTAAGGTTCGATGCCAATTACAGGAGAACAACTATTAAAAATTCCAACATATGGAGGCTGAACAACACACTGCTGAATAACCAACAAATCACAGAAGAAAACAAACAAAAAAAATTAAAATATGCATAGAAATGAATGAAAATGAAAACATAACAACCCCAAACCTGTGGGACACTGTAAGAGCAGTGCTAAGGGAAAAGTTCATAGCAATACAGGCATACCACAAGAAACAAGAAACAAGTCAAATAAATAGCCGAATTCTACACCTACAGCAATTAGAAAAGGAAGAAATGAAGAACCCCAGGGTTAGTAGAAGGAAATAAATCTCAAAAATTAGGGCAGAAATAAATGCAAAACAACAACAACAACAACAACAACAACAACAAACAAACAAAAACAAAATAGACCATAGCAAAAATCAACAAAGCCAAAAGCTGGTTCTTTGAAAGGATAAAGAAAATTGACAACCCATTAGCCAGACTCATCAAGAAACAAAGGGAGAAAAATGAAATCAACAAAATTAGAAATGAAAATGGAGAGATCACAACAGATAACATAGAAATACAAAGGTTCATCAGAGACTGCTATAAGCAATTATATGCCAATAAAATAGACAACTTGGAAGAAATGGAAAAATTCTTAGAAAAATACAGCTTTTCAAAACTGAATCAGGAAGAAATAGAAAATCTTAATAGACCCATCACAAGCACAGAAATTGAAACTGTAATCAGAAATCTTCCAGCAAACAAAAGCCCAGGTCCAGACAGCTTCACAGCTGAATTCTACCAAAAATTTTGAGAAGAGCTAACACCTATCCTACTCAAACTCTTCCAGAGAATTGCAGAGGAAGGTAAACTTCCAAGCTAATTCTATGAGGCCACCATCACCCTAATACCAAAACCTGATAAAGATGCCACAAAAAAAGGAAAACTACAGGCCAATATCACTGATGAACATGGATGTAAAAATCCTTAACAAAATTCTAGCAACCAGAATCCAACAACACATTAAAAATACCATACACCATGACCAAGTGGGCTTTATCCCAGGGATGCAAGAATTCTTCAATATCCACAAATCAATCAGTGTAATTCACCATATTAACAATTTCAAAAATAAAAGCCATATGATTATCTCAATAGATGCAGAGAAAGCATTTGACAAAATTCAACATTCATTTATGATAAAAACTCTCCAGAAAGCAGGAATAGAAGGAACATATCTCAACATAATAAAAGCTATATATGACAAACCCACAGCAAACATTATCCTCAATGGTGAAAAATTGAAAGCATTTCCCCTAAAGTCAGGAACAAGACAAGGGTGCCCACTTTCACCGCTACTATTCAACATAGTTTTGGAAGTTTTGGCCACAGCAATCAGAGCAGAAAAAGAAATAAAAAGAACCAAAATTGGAAAAGAAGAAGTAAAACTCTCACTGTTTGCAGACGACATGGTCCTCTACATAGGAAACCCTAAAGATTCCACCAGAAAATTACTAGAACTAATCAATGAATATAGTAAATTTGCAGTATATAAAATCAACACAGAGAAATCCTTTGCATTCCTATACACTAATAATGAGAAAATAGAAAGAGAAATCAAGGAAACAATTCCATTTACCATTGCAATGAAAAGAATAAAATACTTAGGAATATATCTACCTAAAGAAACTAAAGACCTATATACAGAAAACTATAAAACACGAGTGAAAGAAATCAAAGAGAACACTAATAGATGGAGAAATATACCATGTTCATGGAATATAGTGAAAATGAGTATACTACCCAAAGCAATCTATAGATTCAATGCAATTCCTATCAAGCTACCAATGGTATTTTTCACAGAGCTAGAACAAATAATTTCACAATTTGTATGGAAATACAGAAAACTTTAAATAGCCAAAGCAATCTTAAATAAGAAGAATGAAACTGGAGGAATCAACCTGCCTGACTCCAGGCTCTACTACAAAGCCACAGTCATCAAGACAGTATGGTGCTTGCACAAGACAGAAATATAGATCAATGGAAAGAAAAAAAAAATAGAAAGCCCAGAGATAAATTCATGCACCTATGGACACCTTATCTTTGACAAAGAAGGCAAGAATATACAATGGAGAAAAGACAATCTCTTTAATACGTGGTGAAGGGAAAACTGGTCAACCACTTGCAAAATAATGAAACTAGATCACTTTCTAACACCATACACAAAAATAAACTCAAATGGATTAAAGATCTAAATGTAAGACTAGAAAGTATAAAACTCCTAAAGGAGAACATAGGCAAAACACTCTCGGACATAAATCACAGCAGGATCCTCTATGACCCACCACCCAAAATATTGGAAATAAAAGCAAAAATAAACAAATGGGACCTAATTAAAATTAAAAGCTTCTGCTCAACAAAGGAAACTACAAGCAAGGTGAAAAAACAGCCTTCAGAATGGGAGAAAATAATAGCAAATGAACCAACTGACAAACAACTAATCTCAAAAATATACAAGCAACACCTGCAGCTCAATTCCAGAAAAATAAATGACCCAATCAAAAAATGGGCCAAAGAACTAAACAGACATTTCTCCAATGAAGACGTACAGATGGCTAACAAATGCATGAGAAGATGCTCAACATCACTCATTATCAGAGAAATGCAAATCAAAACCACAGTGAGGTACCATTTCACGCCAGTCAGAATGTCTGCAATCCAAAAGTCTACAAGCAATAAATGCTGAAGAGGTTGTGGAGAAAAGGAAACCCTCCTACACTGTTGGTGGGAATGCAAACTAGTACAACCACTATGAAGATCAGTGTGGAGATTCCTTAAAAAACTGGAAATAGAACTGCCTTATGACCCAACAATTCCACTGTTGGGCATACACACCGAGGAAACCAGAATTGAAAGAGACACGTGTACCCCAGTGTTCATCGCAGCACTGTTTATAATAGCCAGGTCATGGAAGCAACCTAGATGTCCATCAGCAGAAGAATGGATAAGAAAGCTGTGGTACATATACACAATGGAATATTAGTCAGCCATTAAAAAGAATACATTTGAATCAATTCTAATAAGGTGGATGAAACTGGAGCCGATTATACAGAGTGAAGTAAGCCAGAAAGAAAAACACCAAAACAGTATACTAAGGCATATATATGGATTACCCTGTATGTGAGACAGCAAAAGAGTCATAGACGTATAAAACAGTCTTTTGGACTCTGTGGGAGACGGAGAGAGTGGGATGATTTGAGAGAATGGCTTTGAAACATGTATAATATTGTATAAGAAACGAATTGCCAGTCTAGGTTCGATGCAGGATATAGGATGCTTGGGGCTGGTACACTGGGATGACCCAGAGGGCTGGTTTGGGGAGGGAGGAGGGAGGGGTGTTAAGGATTGGGAACACGTGTACACCCGTGGTGGATTCATGTCAATGTATGGCAAAATCAAAACAATACTGTTAAGTAAAAAATAAATAAAAAATAAATATAAAAAAAGAATAAATAAATTTATATTTAGAAAAAGATTTTAAAAAGGAAATAAATATTGATAGTATTACATCTTCATGGTATAAATACCTTACTTAGGAATGAGTTTTTGTAATTGGCGAATTGACTGACTTCAGCCCTTAAATAATCATCATAAGAGAATAAAATGTGTGTCTATGTACCCAGAGAATGCAGTTCAATGTTAGATACAAATAGATTCCTTTATAGTTATCTGTTTTTGTTTGCATATGTGGCTTGTTTGCTAATTTGTTTTATGTTTTCATCATAAAAACCAGAAAACTAAACTTGGTAGGCAAGTTTATTTGCATCAAGGGAGCTTGCATTCTCTTTGTCAGACCTTAGGGCTGGGGCATCCTATGTGTGGCTTGAACAGCTCACCTCCCATGTAGGTTCTCTGCCAGTGTAATCTCCCTTTTCCTGAGTCTCCTCCCAGAAGCACGGATCCTGATTGATCACTTCTTTTCCCCTCCTATCTGATTCTGAATGGATCTTTCTTATAACCTTGATTATGCAGGTGTCTTTTTGCTTATGTACAGTTATTACTAGTTTTCAGTAAGAACTGTTACATGTGTAGATGTATTTTTGATGTGTCCATGGCAGGAGGTGAGTTCCACACTCTCATATTCCACCATTTGGATTCAACTCCTAAAATTTTATTTGGGTTATTTGCATATAATTCAATGAATTTGTGGTGTGTTTTCTGCAAAATATCAATCTTTCAGTTTTGTAATCCTACATGTGGTTACATTGATGAATATTAGATGTGCATCTGGTAAGAATGTATATATTTCTGCTATTGAGTAAAATGTTGTATAAATATCATTCAAGTCTAGTATAGTCAATGGTGTTTTAGTAGTATTTTCTATTCTCCTTGATTTTTTATGTGCTTTTTATATTAATTGCTGGGAGACTAGGGTTGACATTTGCAACTATAATTATAGATTTTTTAAACTTCCCCCTTTACTTCAGTCCTTTTTTGCTTCATATATTTTGATGTTTTCTGATGCAAAAACATGCCATTTATCTTTGTTATCTTGATGAACTGACAATTTTACAATCATGATTTTTTAAATATCTGGTCATATTCCTTCTCTGCAATTTGCTTCCTATGATATTAATATAGTCATATGTTTCCTTATGAGTAGTATTTGCACAACATATAATTTTTTTCCACCATTTTATTTTTATTTTGTATGTCTGTAAATATAAAGTGTGATTCTTTAGAAGAGGATAGATATATGCTTTCTTAACATTATTATTTATTCTGGTGGTAATGCCTTTTAACTTTGATAGTTAGTCTACTTAAAATCAATATTGCTCTGAGTAAGGTTGAGTTGCGTTCTACCATCTATTTGTCCTTGTCTTTTATTTAATTTACCTCATATCCTTTTTTATTTTTGATGAATAGAGTATAATTGGCATTCCATTTAGCATCCACTCTTGATATTTTGACTATACTTCTTTGTTTTATTTACTTTTAGTTGTTCTAGGGCTTACAATATGCATCTTTAATTTGTCACTTTCTATATTGACATATTACTTAATGTATAACTTAAGAAAGTAAAAGAATATGCATTCTCTGTTTCCTCTTTTTTTAGATAACACATGTATATACATATATATATGTACATACATATCCATGTATCTTCTGTACACACAAACTTTCTTATTAAGTTTTGTTTCACACTATCAGTAATTATTTGTGCTCATGAAAACAAACCAAAAAACTTAAAAACCTTGTGTTTATACATATCAGAAGATTTATTATTTTCTGGTTATTTCTTTCTTTCATAGCTCACTTTTCTGCCTAATACAATTTCATTGATTTTATCTTTATTCCTTTACATTTGCTTGGGAACAGGTCATAACGTGTGTATCCAGATATTCAGTTGTGTCCCATTCTTTGTGACCCCAAGGACTGTAGTATTCCAGCCTCCTCAGTCCATGGGATTTCCCAGGCAAGAATACTAGAGTGGGTTGTTATTTCCTTTTACAGGGGATCTTCCCAATCCAGTGATTGAACCCATGTTTTTTGTGTCTCCTCCATTGGCAGGCAGATTCTTTACCAATAGCATCATCTGGCTTCCCTGATCAGCTGAGAATACATTCATTCAGTTTAGTAGATCTGAAATCAACTCTGTTTTACTTTAATTATGGAGATTATTTCCAAAGGATAAAGGATTTTAGGGTGATTTTTTCTCTGCATTTCTAAGAGGCTGTTCCATTGTCTTGAATTTAGCATAGTTTCTGAAAAGTGTGACATTCCCATTATTTATTTCTCTGTATGTATTCATTTTTTTCCAGCTGTTTAAAATTTTGTTTCACTAATTTCAGCAATTTAAGATATAATTCAGTGTGCCTGTGCTTATGACTAGCCTACTTGGATTTAATTTAGCCTCTTGTATTCGTGGTCTTCATCAAATCTGTTATTTTATTCCTCTTTTTTTTTTGGGGGGGGAACAATAATTACCTGAGTTTCAATCAACTTTATATTCCACAGCTTACTGAAGCTCATTTTTAAAAAATGCCTTTGCTTTGTCTATGTTTTGCTCTGTCTTCACTTTGAACTGGTGCTACTGTTTTCAAATGTTCAAGACTCATTAGTCTTTTCATATTCATTGTTTAAACTTCTCTTCACTTATCCTGGTGAATCTAGGGTGCTGTAGACACAAAGTGCTGTACTTTAAGTAGCTAGTGGTAGAACTTGTCATTTTGTTTCCAATTATGATGTTTCTGGTTGATTTCTGAGTTTGTAAAGACAGTCTTTGTTGTCGTTATTGTTTAGTCACTCAGTCATGTCTGACTCTTTTGTGACCACATGGACAGAGTAGCCTGAAGAGCTACAGTCCATGGGATTTCCCAAGCAAAAATACTGGAGTGGGTTTTCATTTCCTTTTTCCTTTTTCACAAATTAGTCCATTTTGTCATCTTGGTTGAACTCTAAAAACTGCTAAGGTATAATTTTCAACTGAAAAAATCATGATTTTTCTCAAATATAAAATGCCATTTGTTAAATGCTTTTTTTCAGTATTAATTAATAAGAAAAGAAGATGTTAAGGTGGATTCTAACAGCATTTAGAAGCTTAGATTTTTATAGAAAATTTAATAATAGAAAGTTAAGATAAGACTGCTGGATTAATTTCAAAATTGACTAATATCCTGCTGAGTAACAACCTTTGACATTTAGAATTATCTTTTCTATTAGATACAGATTGTTTGCATTTTAGTCTGACAAATTCTGTCAGTTAACATATGATTTCACTATGTCTGAGAACTTTAATCAATAGCAAACAGTGAGTCAAAGAAATTCAATTTCCCTGGAAGATTCTTAGATGGGCCTTAGGTCTATATAATATTACAAGTTCATCGCCCAATGTTTTGCCTTATTTCTATGTTTTCGATGATATTTCTAAGGCATTTCTCAAAATTTAGTGCTCTAAAGAAGCAGCACTATTATTTCTTGAAAAACATCTGTTTCTGCTTTATTGACTATTCCAAAGCCTTTGACTGTGTGGATCACAATAAACTGGAAAATTCTGAGAGAGAAGGGAATACCAGATCACCTAACCTGCCTCTTGAGAAATCTGTATGCAGGTTAAGAAGCAACAGTTAGAACTGGACATGGAACAACAGACTGCTTCCAAATAGGAAAAGGAGTATGTCAAGGCTGTATATTGTCACTCTGCTTATTTCACTTCTATGCAGAGTACATCATGAGAAACACTGGACTGGAAGAAACACAAGCTGGAATCAAGATTGTCGGGAGAAATATCAATAACCTCACATATGCAGATGACACCACCCTTATGGCAGAAAGGGAAGAGGAACTAAAAAGCCTCTTGATGAAAGTGAAAGAGGAGAGTGAAAAAGTTGGCTTAAATCTCAACATTCAGAAAACGAAGATCATGGCATCTGGTCCCATCACTTCATGGCAAATAGATGGGGAAACAGTGGAAACAGTGTCAGACTTCATTTTTGGGGGCTCCAAAATCACTGCAGATGGTGACTGCAGCCATGAAATTAAAAGACGATTACTTCTTGGAAGAAAAGTTATGACCAACCTAGATAGCATATTCAAAAGCAGAGGCATTACTTTGCTGACTAAGGTCCATCTAGTCAAGGGTATGGTTTTTCCTGTGGTTATGTATGGATGTGACAGTTGGATTGTGAAGAAGGCTGAGCACTGAAGAATTGATGCTTTTGAACTGCGGTGTTTGGAGAAGACTCTTGAGAGTCCCTTGGACTGCAAGGAGATCCAACCAGTTCATTCTGAGGGAGATCAGCCTTGAGTTTTCTTTGGAAGGAATGATGCTAAAGCTAAAACTCCAGCACTTTGGCCACCTCATGCGAAGAGTTGACTCATTGGAAAAGACTTTGATGCTGGAAGGGACTGAGGGCAGGAGGAGAAGGGGACGACCGAGGATGTGATGGCTGGACGGTATCACTGATTTGATGGACGTGAGTCTGATTGAACTCCGGGAGTTGGTGACGGACAGGGAGGCCTGGCACGCTGCGATTCATGGGGTCGCAAAGAGTCAGACACGACTGTTTGACTGAACTGAACTGAAAGAATATTATATGGTTTTGATTATGTTTTGAAAACAAAGGGAAAATATAGAAAAGACACTAGTAGCCCATCACTTATTTTCACATTCATGTTCCCAGGTAAAGCATTTATGGCTGGACATTGTTTATCTTCAGATGGACATGGATGAAAGCTAATATAGTGAGGATATATTCTACTTGCTGATGACACTTGGTAGATGTTTCCTTGATATTCATATTCAGAGAATTGGGGATATAGGATTTGGTTTAAGAATATGATTCAAACAAGAGATTCCAAGGGTTACAATGGAAGGTTTAGACTGAGGTTTCCATAATCCTTCATCACAGCCTGACACTACTCCCTAATCTATCCACTCCAAAATTCTTGCTGGGAAGTGTCTTTTTTTTTTTTTTTTTGCCTTTTTTAACTCGGCTGCAATAAATTAGGATTATAGGAATGCTTTTCTTGGTAACCCATATAGAACAACATTAGTAGATTTAAAATTCATGATATATTATAAGCCAAATTATACTTACTCTCTGAATCTTATATTTCTCAGTATGACTTTCCCTCCTCTTTCAACTTAAGAAGATTGTAACATTATTTAATAATAGAAGAATTTCCAATAAATAGGATTTACATCTCCTTTTCCAATAGCATTTAAGAAAGGAAAAAAAAAATAAATAGCCTCGATAATGTTCAATATTGCTTTTTTAAATAAAATAGCTCCTCTGAAACTCCAGTATTTTGGCCGCCTCATGCAAAGAGTTGACTCATTGGAAAAGACTCCGATGCTGGAAGGGATTAGGGGCAGGAGGAAAAGGGGATGACAGAGGATGAGATGACTGGATGGCATCACTGACTCGATGGATGTGGGTTTGGGTGAACTCCAGGAGTTGGTGATGGACAGAGAGGCCTGGCGTGCTACGATTCATGGGGTCACAGAGAGTTGGACACGACTAAACGACTGAACTGAACTGAACACTAATATGCAAGCAATGTAACCAAATAATGTTATTACTGAAATTGTAATAATATCCTCTTGTAGTAACACTCTTTATGATTTAAAAATCAAACACATTTTCAAATGTTATTCTTCCAAACATTTTATAACCTAGATTGTATAGATATTTAGTGTATAAGAATACAATGATAAGGGAAAGTGTGAGCTTCAAATCCATAGATTCTGTTAAGTTGAAATCATTGCCAGTTTGTAAAACTCACAAGATGTATCTATAATGCATCCAGATTAATTTTATAAAATTAAGAATCAGTCTAAAATATTTAGAATCAATCTGGAGTATTTTAGATTATTTTATGTTACATTTGACAATTCTACCATATTGGAGAAAATAAAATTTGCATTCTCATGCAATTTTATTATTTTCCAACTAAAAACTGAGCAATAGAGTTCTAAATAAATATTAATAGTGGGTCATATTTTCAGTTTGGAGATGGGATTGGAATGGCTAAGAAGGGCAGTTATTTATCATAAAATAATATTGAAGTTTACTGAAAATTTCAATATAAATTTTGTTGGACTATTTCACTATAATTTAGGTTTCCATAATCAGAATTCTTTGGAAGGGAATCAATAAGTTACAACCAGATGACTGGTTCTGACTATGATGTATTAATTTGCAAATTATTTTTTGCTGAAAAACAACTGTGTTCATTAGTTTACATATTGATTTGGTTTCTTTCTCACTACAATTATGAGAAACCATGTGATATGCAAAGGCAAACATGTTTACTTCCTGGTCCTTCTTGTAGACAGCCTTTTTCAGAAGAAATCTTATTTGTTTGTTTGTTTGTTTGTTCTGCATCTTTACTATTGTATGCATATCTTAGCCATTTATTTAAATAATTTGTAGATAGACTTCTTAGAAGAAAACATTGTTTTATTTTGCATCTTTACTATTATATACATTATATGAACCAGCAGGAGGCAAAACTCATTTGAAATTAAAAAAAAAAGCAATTTGAAATATAATATATATTTGCTGTGAATCTCATCTCAGTATTAGCACAAAACCTTTTAGAATATGCTTTCTCATCCTTCTACTATGTCATCAGATTTTCTGATAATAAAACTTATATAAGTCCTAGAATAGTTGACATTTTTGCACGATATAGCTGGTGAATAGTTCAGTCAGTTCAATTCAGTTTAGTCGCTCAGTCGTGTCTGACTCTTTGCAACCCCATGAATTGCACGCCAGGCCTCCCTGTCCATCACCAACTCCTGGAGTTCACACACATCTATCGAGTCAGTGATGCCATCCAGCCATCTCATCCTCTGTCCCCTTTTCCTCCTGCCCCCAATCCCTCTCAGCATCAGAGTCTTTTCCAATGAGTCAACTCTTAGCATGAGGTGGCCAAAGTACTGGAGTTTATGCTAAAGGAGAAAGTTCTGGTTAACACACTTGCATGTGAAATATATGACACTAATATACTCTGACTGGATCACTTAGCAAGAGTAAGACTGGTGTTTGTTTAATGTTATGGTAGGGAATGCAAATCAGATAAGAAATCTCATGTGATCCATAAGTAAGCAACAATAAAATGACTTCAATACTGTTTTTACTTTCTCAACAAAATTGTCTTCATAATGTCAACTTTCTAGGCATACAGAGACCAAATATGAGTAATCTCTGTAGGAAAAAATTAGAAGCATACATTTTTTACTCTTCAGGATTGTTCCAGGATGTAGATTGTGCCTATAATGGGAGAAACTGTATATCAAGAATTCACAATTGGACAATATTATAAAGCATTACTTAGAGTTGATTTATACATACAACTGTTCTTTACAAGAAAAATAAGATCTGGAAATAAAATCAATGTTGACATTAAGTGGCAAAAACATACCATGAAAATTTAAAAATATAATTTTACCAGTAATAATGACAAAATCATGAAAAAAAGCTTACAGAATAACTTTTGCAATCTAGGAACACTGACAATAAGAGCCTCTAGAACTTTACAGTGCAATTTCAGAAAGTACTTTTTTTCCATTTCTCTTCTACAAGGCATTAAAAATAATTAAAATTGATAAACTGACATAATTTCTTCCAAATACATATCCTTACCCATTTATTATACTCTGGAAATGAAAAATCTTGGTGTTAATAAAGTATAATGATTTTTTTTTCCATCAACTTCATCTTAATGCTTTGGCTTCTCAATTACTGGTGAGGGAATTTGCCCAAGTTGACCTGTAATTAGAGTTTATTATCATTGCCAGCTTATCATAGAATGTATAAAAAGACACAATATATTTTCCATTGAAAGCAAAAGAAAAGGCTGAGAAAATTTTATGTTCTATAGTATAAGTCATAACAATATCCACTATAAAAATAATGCCAGTAAATTCCATGGTATAGTATGGATGTAATTTGTCTTTAGTAAGATAATACAGATATTTTCTTTCTGTATAGCTGACATGACTTATCACCGTGATTCCTTTCTGGTATATTATGATCAAATCTAAATGATGAGTGAAGTAGAAATCAGTCACCAGTGGATGATTGCATAATTATTATCTTTAGGTAGTCATTTTGACATTAACTTGTGATTAGTATACAACCATAATTCATAACTAAAAGAAAGGAAGTAAGTCACCCTCACATTTCCTTGCATTCTGAGTTGCTTCAGTAGTGTCCAACTCTTTGATACTCCATAGAGTGTGGACCACCAGGCTTCTCTGTGCATGGGATTCTCCAGGCAAGAAATACTGGAGTGGGTTGCCATGTTCTCCTCTAGGGAATTTTCCCAACTCAGGGATTGAATCCACCTCTCTTACATCTAGTGTATTGGCAAGCAGGTTCTTTACCACTAGAACCATCAGGTTTCCATAATCATTTTCTAATTAGACCCTACTTTCAGATTTAATTAAAGGAGAAAGAATAGAAGACATTATTACTGTAAGATTTTTTCTATTAGTTACTTACTCTTTCAATAATTTAAACCTAACCACAGATAAATTTTAGTTCCATTTATAGAGTTTACCAAATAAATCATAATTGTGATTGTATACAGCCAGTCTTCTAGTGATCACTGTTCTGGAATGTTGCAAAAATATTTTAAAAGTTTTTAACAATACTTTATTAGTATTTAATATTTATGAATAGTTTCAAGAACCAGATTTTCACACTAACATAGACATTTTAAATGAACAAATATAAGAGTCTATGAAATAAGGGATTTAATGGAAAGAAAACCAATATGAAGAGTTGACTCTGATGCTGGGAGGGATTGAGGGCAGGAGGAGAAGGGGATGACAGAGAATGAGATGGCTGGATGGCATCACTGACCCGATGGACATGAGTCTGAGTGAACTCTGGGAGTTGGTGATGGACAGGGAGGCCTGGTGTGCTGTGATTCATGGGGTCGCAAAGAGTCAGACATGACTGAGTGACTGAACTGAACTAAACTGAAGGAAAGAGATATATTTGCATTAAGGATATATTCCCAAGGCTTCCCAGGTGTCAGAGTGGTAAAGAATCCACCTGCCAATGGAGGAGATTCAAAAGATACGTGTTGGATCTCTGGGTCAATAAGATTCCTTAAAGTAGGTCAGGTATTTTGTAGAATGTCCAGAATACAGACTTGTTTAAGATTTCTGATAATTGGATGGAGTTATGGATTTTTGGAAGAATACCCCAGAATATAAGTGCTTCTCATATCAAGAGGTGCATGAAAGCAATATGATTTGCTTCTGGCAATTTTAATATGGATCACTTGGTTAAAGAAGTGTCTGCCAGATTTCTCCACTCTAAAATACGATTATTTCCTTTTCATATTGGGTTTTCTAAGACGAGTCACTAAGTTCAGATCCAGCTTACAGTCAGTAACAGGGAAATTCCATTCTACCTATTGGAAGAAAGAATGTAAAACTACTTATTGGCACATACTAAAACAAAACAGTAATTGACATGTATTTGGTGAATATATATTTTTAATTAATTTTTACTGAAGCATAGTTGCCTTACAATGTATTATTAGTTTCTACTCTACAGCAAAATGAGCCAGCCATGTTGTTGCTGCTGTTCAATCACTAAATTTTGTCCAACTTTGTGAGCCCATAGACTGCAGCATGCCAGGCTCCTCTGTCCTCCACTGTCTCCTGGAGTTTGATCAAATGCAGGTCCATTGAGTCAGTGCTGCTATGTAAATATTTCATCATTTTATACTCCTTTTTCTTTTTGTTTCCAATAGTCCCCAGCATCAGGGTCTTTTCCAAAGAGCTGGCTCTTCCTATCAGGTGGCCAAAATATTGTAGCTTCAGCATCAGTCCTTCCAATGAACATTCAGAATTAATTTCCTTTAGGGGTGACTGGTTTGATCTCCCTGCAGTCCAAGTGACTCTCAAGAGACTTCCCCAGCACCACAATACAAAAGCATAAATCCTTAGGCATTCAGCCTTCTTTATGCTCCAGCTCTCACATCCATACATGACTATTGGAAAAACAGTATCTTTGACTAATGAATGTTTGTTGGCAAAGTGATGTCTCTGTTTTCTAATACACTGTCTAGGTTCATCACAGCTCTCTTTCCAAGGAACAAGTGTCTTTTAATTTCATGGCTACAGTAATCATTCACTTCCTTGATGGCTCAGATGGTAAAGAATCTGCCGGCAATACAGGAGACCTGAGTTTGATTCCCTGCTGTTGGGAAGATCTCCTGGAGAAGATAATAGCTACTGACTCAAGTATTCTTGCCTGGAGAATTCTATGAACAGAGGAGTCTGGTGGGTGACAGTCCATGGGGGTCTCAAAGAGTTAAATGTGACTGACATTTTCACTTTGCAGGTTAGTCAGAGCTTTCCTTCCAAGGAACAATCGTCTTTTGATTTCATGGCTGCAGTTACCATCTACAGAGATTTTGGATCCCAAGGAAAGAAAATCTGTCACTGCTTCCACTTTAACCCCTTCTATTTGCCATGAAGTGAGGACCAGAGGCCATGATCTTAGTTGTTTTATTGCTGAGTTTCAAGCCAATCTTTTCAATCTGTTTTTTTGTCTTCATCAACAGGATCTTTAATTCCTCTATACTTTCTCCCATTAGAGTGGTGTCATCTGCATAATCAGTGATTATTGATAATTCTTTCAGCAATCTCGATTCCAGCTTGTGATTATTCCAGCCTGACATTATGTACTCTGCATGTAAGTTAAATAAATAGGGTGACAATATACAGCCTCGACATGCTCTTTTCCAATTTTGAACCAGTCATTTGTTCCATGTATGATTCTAACTGTTGCTACTTGACCTTCATACATGTGTCTTAGAAGACAAGAAATGTAGTCTGGTATTCCATTTCTAACAATTTTCACAGTTTGTTCTGATACACACAGTAAAGGGCTTTAGTGTAGTTAGTGAAATAGAAGTAGATGCTTTTCTGAAATTGCTTGGTTTCTCTATGATCCAATGGATATTGGCAATTTGATCTCTAGTTCCTCTGCCTTTTCTAAACTCAGTTTACACAATTGTAAGTTCTTGATTCATATACTGCAGAAGCTTAGCTTGAAGGATTTTGAGCATAACCCTGTTAGCATGTAAAATGAATACAATTGTATGGTAATTTGAATATTCTTTGACATTGCCCTTCTTTGGGATTGAAATTAAAATGGACATTTTCAAGTCCTGTGACAACTGCTGAGGTTTCCAAATTTGTTGACATATTGAGTGCAGCACTTTAACAGGGTCATCTTTAAAATTTTAAATAGCTCAGTGGGAATTCTATCATTTGCACTAGCTTTGTGGTTCTAAGGATCACTTGACTTCACACTCCAGGATTTCCGGTTCTAGGTGAGTGACCACAGCATTGAGAATCTAGGTCATTGAAACATTTTTATTTATAGTTCTGTGTATTCTCATCCCCTCTTCTTAATCTCTTATGCTTCTATTAAATCTTTACCATTTCTGAATCTGCCATACATACACATAAATGCCTCCCTTGTAGATTTAGTAGAGTTTCCTGAGTTATACAATGGGTTCACATTAGTTATATGTCTCATACATGGAATTAATAATATATATGTTTCAATACCAATCTCCCAGTTCCTTTCACTTCTCCTTTTCACCCTTCGTCTCCATATGTTTTTTTTTTTTTTTTTCTCAATGTCTCTCTATTTTGGCTTTGGAAGTAAGATTATGCATACCATTTTTCTAGATTTGGCTTCACTGGTGGTTCAGATGGTGAAAGTGTCTGCCTGCAATGCAGGAGACCTGGATTTGATCCCTGGGTAGGGAAGATCCCCTGGAGAAGGAAATGGCAACTCATTCCAGTTCTCTTGCCTGGGAAATTCCATGGAACGGGGAGCCTGGTAGGCTATAGTCCATAGGGTCGCAAAGAGTTGGATACGACTGAGCCACTTCACTCTCACTTTCTCTCTAGATTCTACATATATTCTAAATTCTAAATATATTTATTTTTCTCTGACTTCACTGTGTATGACATCCTCTTGATCTATCGATATCTCTACAAATCACCCAATTTCATTCATTTTACGGCAGATGATTATCCACTGTACGTGTGTACATCTTCTTTATTCACTTAAATTACTTCCATGTCTTGACTATTGCAAATGCTGCGGCTATGAACATGGACATATATCTTTTCAATTATAGTTTTCCAGGTATATACCCGAGAGGAGGCAATGACACCCCACTCCAGTACTCTTGCCTGGAAAATCCCATGGACGGAGGATCCCGGTGTGCTGCAGATCATGGGGTCGCTGAACGTCAGACACGACTGAGCAACTTCACTTTCACTTTTCACTTTCATGCATTGGAGAAGGAAATGGCAACCCACTCCAGTGTTCTTGCATGGAAAATCCCAGGGATGAGGGCCTAGTGGGCTGCTGTCTATGGGGTCACACAGAATTGGACACGACTGAAGTGACTTGGCAGCAGCAGCAGGTATATACCCAAGAATGGTATTGCTGGCTCATATGGTAATTCTATTTTTAGTTTTGTAAGAAATGGTCACACTCTTCTCAGTAATGATTGCATATATTTATACTCCCACCAACAGTGCATTAGGGTTTCCTTTTCCTCACATGCTCTGAAGCATTTACTGCCTGTATATATTTTGACGATGGCCATTCTGAGGTCTTCTCTGGTTGCTCAGATGGTAAAGAATCTCCCTGCAATATAAGAGACCCTGGCTCAATCCCTGGGTCAGGAAGATACCCCAGAGAAGGGAATGGCAACCCACTTTAATAGTCTTGCCTGGAGAATTCCATGGACAAAGGAACCTGGTGGGCTACAGTCCCCATGATGTCACAAAAGTTGGACATGAGTGAGTGACTAAAACTTTCTGACATAAATTGCAGCAAGACCTTTTTTACCCATCTCATAAAATAAAAATAGGACCCAATTTAACTGAAAACCTTTTGCACAGCAAAGGAAACCAGAAACAAGACAGAAAGACAACCCTCAGGATGAGAGAAAATATTTGCAAAGGAAGCAACTGACAAAGGATTAATCTCTAAAATATGCAAGAAGGTCATTATCAAAACAACCAAATCAAAAAATGGACTTAAGCAGACATTTCTCCAATGAAAATATATATAGATATCCAACAAAAACATGAAAAGATACTCAACATCACTAATTATTAGAGAAATGCAAATCAAAACTATAATGACATATCCCCTCACACCAGTCAGAATGTGAAATCTGAACAGCTACGTATGTGTTCCTCTAAGGGTTTTATAATGTCTGGCCTTGCATTCAGATCTTTAATCCAGTTTCTGTTGATTTTTGAGGATGGTGTGAAAGTGAAATTTTCCCAGTCGTATCCAACTCTTTACAACCTTGTAGACTATACAATCCATGGAATTTCTCAAGGCCAGAATATTGGAGTGTGTAACCTTTCCCTTCTCCAGCACGTCTTTCCATCCCAGAAATAGAACCCAGGTCTCCCTCATTGCAGGCTAATTCTTTACCAGCTGAGCCATCAGTAAAGCCAGGAAGTGTTCTAATTTCCTTCTTTTATGTGTAGCTGTCCAGATTTTCCAACATTACTTATTAAAGAGTCTGCTCTTTCTGAAGTCTGAGAATCTGACTTCCCTAGCTCCATGTTTCTTTCTAAAGATTGTTTTGGCTCTTTGGGGTCTTTGGCATTTCCATAGGAATTGTAATTATTTTTCTATAATTCTGTAATAATTGCCATTGACAATTTGATGGGGATTGCATTGAATCTGTAGATTACTTTGTATATTATAGTAGTTTTCACAATGTTGATAATTCCAATCCGAGAACATGGTAAGTATCTCCATCTGTTTGTGTTATCTTTGATTTATTTAATCAATGTCTTACAGTTTTCTGCATACAGGTCTTTTTCCTCCTTAGGTAGGTTTATTCCTAGGCATTTTATTCTTTTTTTGCAATTGTAAATGTGATCATTTCCTTAGTTTCTTTCTGATAATTCATTGTTAGTGTATAGGAATGCAACAGATTTATGTGTATTTGTTTTGTATCCTACAACTTCACTAAATTCATTGATCAGAAGCTACAAAATCACCTTTTTAAAGTCCAGTTCACTAAGTTCACATCAGTTGATCTTATCTATGAATTCTAGTACACTATTAGTGATTTTCTATTTCCTTTATATCTTTACATTTATTATTTGTGATCATTTTACAAAGAATATTTTTCCTTTTTGTCCTCTTTCTTGTTTAATATTTTATTTATAGCAGTAGTATGGTCACATATATAGATATATTATATATTATAATATACATATAATCCAAGATTATCATTACTTTTTTCTGAAGACATTAGCAAAATACGTTCAATGCTCATTTACATTTTTCATGAATCAAGAGCTCATTTACTTTTATTGTTGAATGGTATTTCATTCTATAGATGTATTACAGTTTATTCATTAGTTTATTGAGTGAAATTATTATGCATATGATTAGGATGTGCCTTAAGTGAAGATGTTATGTTGTTATAGTCAATATCTGGTCTCAAAAAAAACCACAAGGACGAAATATTTTTCTTAAGACTAGTCTACTTTTGTCTCTCTTTTCCTGTTCTGCCTTCATAGAGGCCTATAAGAACATTTTTGAGTTTGTCCACATACAGATGACAAATGGATTAACTATGTTAATTACCAAAGCCACTTGATCTATATCATTACATCCAAAACTGCAGTCTTGCTGGAGACTAACCATTTTAGGTATCATAATACTTTTTAAATTCCCTTCATAATACATAATAGAATCTCAAATTATTACCTTCACGTCATGTTTATTCTCTGCCTCATATTGCTGGGCATCTATGCTCTTTAAGGGCAAGGGACAGACTGCTAACTTCTGAAAGACTCAATTTTTTTTTCTTTGTTTTTTCTATATTTTGAGGAAAGAGTAGGGGTGGTGATGCATAAAATGGTAAAAACAAGCAGAATGTTTATAACTTCATTGTTTATAACTACCATTTTACTTCAAGTGAATTGTATTCCCTTTGGCGTTAACTGACAACTGGAGAGATATAAAAGAAACTTTATAAAGCTTAACTACTACTCTGAAGTGTGATTTGTGGAAGCTCTTTTCAGTGGCCAATTCTCAGTAGAATTAGAAGAGTCCTGTGCTTATTTCCTTTGTACAGTGACAGGATACCAAGGAATTTGAAATCATTTAAATAACAAATTAATCATCCAACTGCCACTCACACTGAAAACATTTGATGACTGTACATTGTTCTTTCAAATAAGTGAATTATGCTGCTGCTGCTGCTAAGTCGCTTCAGTCGTGTCCAACTCTGTGCGACCCCACAGACGGCAGCTCACCAGGCTCCCCCATCCCTGGGATTCTCCAGGCAAGAACACTGGAGTGAGTTGCCATTTCCTTCTCCAATGCATGAAAGTGAAAAGTGAAAGTCAAGTCGCTCAGTCGTGTCCAACTCTTAGCAACCCCATGGACTGCAGCCTACCAGGCTCCTCCTTCCATGGGATTTTCCAGGCAAGAATACTGGAGTGAGGTGCCATTGCCCTCTCCGAAGTGAATTATAGATTATTTTTAATGAAAATATTTTTATTGTTTAAAAAGTAGAATAAAAACATTAAATTTACTTCATAATGTCTTTAAAATCAACTTTGGAAGGGCTGATGCTGTCGCTTAACAATTATTTGGACTTGCTTTGTTTCCTTAAAGTACAGAAAATGATTATGTCACTTTCACCAAACTCTTACTGGATTTGCATTTCCTGGTGTAAGGGGCAATCTTGCTTACCCGTAGGAGAATATTTGAGTCTCACCATCATTATATGGAATAATTTGCTTTCCTTCCTTGTGTAGAGATAGGTATTAGGGCATTTTCCTGCTTATGAAAAGAGAAGACACTCTATACACATTGTAAATATTAAATTGTGTTGATTTTAGATGAAGAACAGAGAGGTTTTGCATAATTCTCCCTTATTTTGTCCAGGATTTTACCTTATGACTAGTTTTGCAATATTTCCCAAGAAGAAAAAAAAAAAAAATTCTCAAGAAGAAATTAATTTAGATAAGTGCATGTGCAAGGACATTGTCAAGGATAGAATTCCATAACATTACTGATATAATGATGTACGTGAGAATCACTATTCATTAGATTTAAAGTGTCTAATTTATTTGAACTGCACATGTGTGTGTATACAGGCATTAATCTCTTTTTTCCCTAATTGTACAATGAATTGATATTAAATTACATGACTTCAAAAAATTGTGAGTGTTATAATGATCATATGTATCATTTTCATCAGTATTTACTATGACTAAAATAACTGCCACAAAATTTTATAATCTAGTTGAGGAGATGAAAAATGGAATGTGAAAGATAAATATTAGCAGGAAACATTATATGAAATATTTCAGCAGTCTATTATTTATTTGTAGGTAAGCACTAATAAAATAATAAATACTCCCTAAAGGTATTTAGAGGTTTGTCTTCATAAGAGTATCTCAAAATATATTCTCATTTTGTTATAAAAAAGTAATATTAGTGCATAATATATTTAATATTATTTAAATTCCAATTATTTTATTTTAATTGAAATAACTCTAAAAGTAGATCAACTTAGTAAGCTCTAAATCAAAACAGAATCCAACTTTTCTGGCTCTAGAATTTTTTGTTTCTGTTACTTTTATTCAGCTAAATAGTGTTTCAAATCCTAAACTCCTGCATTTATTTTGATTTCATTCTTCTCTAATCTTTATGTAAATATCAAGGACAAATTATTTCTCCTTTATGCTTATTTTAAAAATTTATAAATTCATTTATTTTTTCTATTATGACTGTAGTGAGAATTCCCAAACTGGCATCTCCTGTATCTTCTGTCTCCCATACATTCTAGTCTGTATCCTATCATATATTAATTTTTCTAAATCATGACCTTATTTTAATCTTTCCTTTATTATAAAATCATAAATGCTTTCCCATTCTCAAACGAAAAAAGCAAAAATCATTTATACTAACCATTCAGTGCTACCACAATCATATACCAAAGTATAATACTGTATTGACATATCTTGTCTCCATCTGTGATGCTAATCTGGACTTTAAGCTTTAGTGTCCAGAGTTCTTATTGGGATTTTACTACATAGGCATGATTGATTAAATTACGTTCATCTGATTCAAATTCCAGCCTCTTTTTCCTCCCAAGAAGTAGTGCTATTATCATGTGGCTCAAAGTTCCAAAACTCTAATCACATTGTTGGTCTTTTTCAAACAGCCAGCTTCTGTTCTGGATAATCTTGCTAGCATAAACTCAGATGTGGTCCCATGTAACCACTGTGAGTAACAAAGACACTCCAATCATTTGGGACCTATAAGTATTTAGAAGTTGCTTCCCAGGAACGAACGGCAAAGTCAAATTCTTTACTACTCAACCTAAGCCAAACTAAACCATTTTCTCATCTTCTCTCCCATTTTGGCTCACCAGATGTGCTTTTTTTTTTCTTCCCTACATGTGCTACCATACCTCTAAGCTCATCACAAACGTGACTTCTTTAGGAGCAATTACTTGATTAGTCCAACTTCATGAATTTTAACTCTAGCAGATGTTCTTTTGTGATTTTATTATACTTGCTGTATACAAACACTAAATTATTTCCTGTACAAAACTATAGATTACAGTAGATTGTAAGTAGTATGACATTCATCTACATCTTTCAATAATATTCAGCCAAGGGTTTTTCACAAAATATTGCTTATTATTTAATAAAATTACTCATTTTATTTGGATAGCTACTTTGTGGCAGGCCCTGAGATAAGCAAAGAGAATACAGTAAATAACCCCAAATAATAATATTGGTTTCCTACCCTCCAGATGCTTTCATGCCAGGTGAAGAGGTGAATATTGTTGAGAAAGGAAAGCAATTGGACCATAGCTCTGGAAACAAATTTTAGATATAAAAGAAAAGAGACTGAAGTTATTTGTTGGAAATAGGATTTATACTCAAGTGTCTGTGTATCTTTCTCACTTGAAACCTAGTTCCCTATATTAATCTACTTGGAGAATTGACAGCAAGGTGCAAGAAACAGACAACTTTGATTATCTTTAGGTCTAAACAAATTAAGTTCTGGATATTCATACAACCTGACAGTACCTATAGAAGTTGGTACCTAATATGCTCTGGGAGTTGGTGATGGACAGGGAAGCCTGGCGTGCTGCAGTCCATGGAGTCACAAAGAATCAGCCACGACTGAGCAACTGAACTGACTGACAGTACCTTTAACTATACAGGATCTTAGGTAAAAGATTTTATCAAGTGATTGTTTCCTCTTCCAATATATACCATAGTATCCTTTTAGACGGCAGAAAACAAAATTTATCTATTTGCCTCTGAAGGCCCTAGTAAATGTAAAGTTACTTGGCTGTTAGCTTAACTAATATCTGGTGTAGCTAGGAACACTTCTGGGAATTCAAAAACACTGGTTGTTTTCTAAGCATACATTTGTTCGTTTCATTAGATTATGTGGGAAACATGACTAATGAAACCTTTGGTTTTGCTCTTGTGGTGAATTAAAACATATGTGAAATATACTTGATCTCAGTTAAAAGTCTGAAATATTTTGCTTCTATAGTCCTTGATTTTGTACTTTGTGATAACATAATAGTTTTCAGATTAGAACATTAGCTTATGGCTTTCATGTCCTATGAAATAATTAGTATCTGTAGGATCATGAATATATTTCTTAAATTTTCTGAGCCAATTTCTTATCTATAAGAATAACATGATAAATCCTTCTGCAAAGCTTTGGAAAGATTATAAAATGTGCTTCTGTGCATAAAATATACCTAGTGAGTTGTAAATATTTAGCTTGTAATCAAAATAGCTTAGCTCTCCTCACCACATTGAATAAGTTAGATATTAAAATCTGTTTTCTAAAAATATTCAACCAGATCATTGTCATGTCAATACAAATTTTAATAATTTATAGATTTGAGATAATCAATGTAATTATTATCTTGCTATCTTTCCTTAGAAGAATATACTTTAATCATTCACAGGACTTAGTACCATTCACACATAAAAAGGACCAAACTTGGATAAGTCATTACCTTAGGACTGAAAATAAAATATCTTTTGCAAAGGAAAATGTTTGCCTTTGAGCAAGCTGTGCACAGCAGTTAATGGGAGTGGAATTCAGAGGGGAAGATGTACGTTTAAAAATATCTTTCTGTAAAAAAGGGAGAGAGAGAATAGAAAAATCCCTAGGGATGCAGCATGCAATAAAATTTGAGACTGATAGTGAGAAAAGCTATGGAAATCAGTGAATAACAAAAGGTCCCTGATTAATGGCATCTGAATCATTTCTGTAGACCCATTTGACATTTTTCTGTGTGGAACATCCAATTTGGAATCAGGTTGGAACCATAATCTATACAGTTGTATGGTTCCTTTACTTTCTATTTTTTATTCAGTGGCATAGATGAATTTCAGAAAGCCTGTAAGAAATAGAGAAAAAAGCACTAAGTAAAAACTCTAAGTCATTTTCAAGAATAGTGTCAAAAATTCAGCTACAGCAAAAAAAAAAAAAAAAAGAAAGACACAGCCTAGATTCAATTTTTAAAATCCTGAATTTTTCTATGAAGATTTAACTTTGACATTATATAACTCAAAAGTACATATGAAAGAAATTAAGGGAAAGTATTATTTATTTTATAATTTCAATCACAATGAAATTGTTCTCATAGTAATAATTTTGTCAAGAAAAAATCATCTACAATGTTTGGTATACAAGGAGAAAAATTCCAGCTTTCAAGTTTTATGTAGTGAGGAAAACTAATAGTTTCAAATCTAGTCTCACTGGCGTTTATGATTTAAACCTTGTCTAACATTCCATGTTAAAAAATTAAAATAAAAAATAACCTAATAATGTTATGTAATGATATTATATTTAGAAAACCCAAGCCCCTGTTACTGTTAGTATTTATTCATAAGGAATCTGAGCTCTCCATTCAGGTTTTAGTAGGCAGATGTTTTTACATTGTGGGAACATTCTGTCAATTAGTACTACTTTGACTTTTCTAAGCATCTATAGAGAATTAAAATTAAAAACAAGATAGAAACTGATATATATTCCCACAATGCAATGGAAAGAAATGGAGAAATTCATTTTTAGTTATTATGGAGATGTTTTTCAAATATCAAGCATTATTTTATGGTTTATTTTTAATAAAATCTCAAACAAAAATCAGTTTTAATATAATTATTTAAATCATATATAAAGAAATTTCCCAAATAATACAGCATTGTAATGTCCCACACACATATATTATTTCCTTAAGGCTTACTTGCTTTATGTGTTAAAACATTGTAAAACTAAATGGAAATTTTATGATTTACATAAGAAAAATTGGCAATTGAGAATTATTATAAATTTGCACTATTTGCAAAATAGTAATGTATAGAAAATAAAAATGATTGTGTTTTAATTTGAATAGTATATGTGAGTTTAAAAGTACCTGAAAATCTTCAACATTTTCTTTTTTAATTTATTTTTAATTAGAGGATAATTGTTTTACAATTTTGTATTGGCTTCTGCCATACAACAATGTGAATCAGTCATAAGTATATATATGTTCCCTCTCTCTTGAACCTCCTCAACACTTCCCACCCCACACAGAGTTCCAGTTTGAGCTTCCTGTGTTATACAGCAACTTCTCATTTACATATGCTAATGAATAAGTTTCAAGGCTGCTCTCTCAATCTGTATCACCCTCTCCTTCCTTTTCTGTGTCCAAAGTCTGTTCTCTATGTCTGCATCTCTATTTATGTCCTGTGTATAAGTTCATCAGTACAATTTTCTAGATTATATATATATATATATATATATATATATATATTCTAATATATGAAATTTTTCTTTTTCTCACCTACTTCACTCCATATAGCAGGCTCTAGGTTCAATCCACTTCACTAGAATTGACTCAGGTGCATTCTGTTTTATGACTGAGTAATATTCCATGGTGGCTTCTCTGGTGGCTCAGTGGTAAAGAATCTGCCTGCCAATGCAGAAGACATGGGTTCAGTCTCTGGATTGGAAGATTCCCTGGAAATGGAAATGGCAACCTGCTCCAGTATTCTTACCTGGAAAACCCCATGGACATAGGAACCTGGTGGGCTACAGTCCATGGGGTTGCAAAAGAGTCAGACATGACTTAGCGACCGAACAAGTAAACAGTACTCCATTGTGTACATGTACCATAACTTCTTTATCCATTCATTTGTTGATGGACATCTAGGTTGCTTTGATGTCACATCTATTGTAAATAGAGCTGCAATAAATACTGGGGCTATTGTTGTTTTTCAGTTGCTCAGTCAAGTCTGACCCTTTGAGACCCCATGGACTGCAGCATGCCAAGCTTCCCTGTCCTTCACCATGTCGTGGAGCTTGCTCAAATGCATGTCCATTGAGTCGGTGATGCCATCCCACCACTCATCCTCTGTTGTTCCCTTCTCTTCCTGCCTTCAATCTTTTCCAGAATCAGGGTCTTTTCTAATGAGTCAGACCTTCTCACCGGTGGCCAAAGTATTTAGCATCAGCCCTTCCAATGAACATTCAGGGCTGCTTTCCTTTAGGATTAACTGCTTTGATCTCTTTGCTGTTCAAGGGACTCTCAAGGGTCTTCTCCAGGACCACAGTTCAAAAGCATCAATTCTTTGCATCTAAGCCTTTTTTATGGTCCAACTTTCACATCAATACATGACTCCTGGAGAAAATATAGCTTTGACTGTATGGGTACATATGTCTTTTTCAATTACTATTTTCTCAGAATATATGCCCAGTAGTGGAATTGCTGGGTCATATGCTAGCTAGTTTTATTCCTTTTTTTTTTTTTTTTTTTAACTAATCTCCATTAGTTCAGTTGCTCAGTCATGTCCGACTCTTTGCAACCCCATGAACTGCAGCACACTAGGCCTAGCTGTCCATCACCAACTCCTGGAGTTCACTCAAACTCATGTCCATTCAGTCAGTGATGCCATCCAGCCATCTTGTCCTCTGTCGTCCAATTCTGCTCCTGCCCCCAATCCCTCCCAGCATTAGAGTCTTTTCCAATGAGTCAACACTTTGCATGACGTGGACAAAGTAATGGAGTTTCAGCTTTAGCATCATTCCTTCCAAAGAACACCCAGGGCTGATCTCCTTTAAAATGGACTGGTTGGATTTCCTTGTAGTTCAAGGGACTCTCAAGAGTCTTCTCCAACACCACAGTTCAAAAGCATCAATTCTTCTGCGCTCAGCTTTCTTCACAGTCCAACTCTCACATCCATACATGACCACTGGAAAAACAATAGCCTTGAATCTCCATACTGTTCTTCATAGTGGTTGTATCAATTTACATTCCCACCAACAGTGCAAGAGGGTTCCAGTGTCTCCACTCTTTCCCTCTCTATCATTTATTGTTTGTAGATTTTTTGATGATGGCTGTTCTGACCTGTGGGAGGTGATATGTTATTGGAGTTTTGATTTGCATTTCTCTAATTATGAGCGATGCTGAACATCATTTCATGTGTTTATTAGCCATCTGTAGTATTCTTTGAAGAAATGTCTGTTTAGGTCTTCCTCTAACATTTTGATTGGGCTTTTTGTTTTTCTGGTATTGAGCTACAGGAGCTGCTTCAACATTATCTTCATTTCAGTCTGTCTACGGTTTTTAAGTCTTTCTCTGTAACCTGAAATTTAATTAAATTTCTTGTATTTTTCACAAGTGCCAATTTATTCAATTTCATTTGTAGAAAAATATATACATTGCTGACTTTGTGAGGAAATTAAGATTTTGGCTATTTTTAAAAAGTAATAAAGTATTCTTGGGTAAATTTACATATTCTTAACTTTAACACAACTGAATGATATACATCTCCAGCTATAACAGTAAAATGATACAGACATGATTTGGTCTACTATTATATTTGTAGTATATATATATGTGTGTGTGTGTGTGTGTAGGGGAGAGAGAAAGAGAGAGAGAGAGAGAGAGAGAGAGAGAGAGAGAGAGAGAGAGAGAGAGAAATTGAGCGGGAGAGCTGAAAGCCTTAGGGACTTGAATGTAGTTTGAGAAAGTTTGTAAAAGGATTTTTATAATATTTTTGTTTCTCTCTAAGCAAGATTGAATAACTCATATAGTTAATTTTGTAGTGTTTTATATTTTGAAGCTTATATTTTGAATATATCTTATATTTTGAAGTTTATAATATCAATCTGCTTTATTTTCTTTGTTATTTATTTATTCTTTTGAGAGGTAGGAAAACCAGAATAGCACATAGGTCAAGGGTTCAGTCCTGGAGTCATACCCTGTGGCTCTGAAATGCTTAACATTGGCAACTTATTGTTCTGATGACTTTTGTGCTTTGGTTAGTATTGATACAATTGATACATAGCTTCTTCTTTATTTTCCTTACTATGGCTCAGAGATTCAAATGTGATAAGAGTTGATTCAAATAGTGTTCCTAGTTTTCGGAGTTGACAATTCAGAAGCTATACATAAATGCATTTTACTAGCAAAATTATAAAGTGAATTGAATTCATAGCATTGTGATGTACTTTATGTTAATATCACAGCAATGATTGGTTGTGAATAAGATTCTGAAAATTGAGTTGGAACCACATGGACAGATTCATATAAAGATGAAAATTTTACTCTAAACTTTTCCTGAAACTTTCACCACTAGAAACAGAGTTTCTTTCCTACATGAGTAAGTGGATTTCCATTTGTCTGAAGAAACTAAAGAACAGTTATGAGGCAGTTCCTTTATAGTAGATCTTAGTTTTCTCACCAAAATCTTCCCTCACCATCATTCATTGCCTCTATATCTGTAATCTAAGAAGCTCCACATATGTCTCTAAGAACTACTCAGTGCCAATTTTCAGTTGTTGTTGTTGTTGTTTTTAAATCCCTGACCATAGGCACTGCTTTAAATTCTGTCTACTAGAAGGATTTCTCTTTGACACTGTCTCTTATATGAAACCTGAGCAGAATTGTAATGTTACTCCTGTCCACTTTCAGGTAATGCCAACATATTATGCAGAATATTCTGTAAATAAGATCCAATTTTTATTTCTTCCAACAGTTGTTCATAGTGAACACCTTAGGAGATCATAAAGGTGTTCTGAGACACAAACATTAATATTGCAGGAGAAGCAGTCATGTGAACTGGAGCCACTTTCTCATGCAAATTATACATGCCTTCAGGAAGGCTCAAGTCAGATCTTTTATATATTGTAGCTACTCCGTGACAGAGTGATGATTTGTATATTCAACTTTTGGGGGTGGAGTGCCAGATTATACTGAATTTGTAGTGAATAGCTGAGTTTATGTGAAACATTGGTGGTCTATGGCCAAGCTACTTTTGTACTGAGTAGTGTTCAATGGAAAATAAAAGATATTTTCAGAAGTAGAATAGTTATCTGCAAAGGGTGGGATCACTCTGCTCCCAAATTGACATGGTCTGCCCCAGTCTTCACTTACAGCAACTTGCCAGAAGTTCACACAGCATTCTTCTGTGTCATCCTACACCCACGGAGTCATGTGGCTGAAGTAGCTGAGCCGTTTGCATGTCAACCACATATTATAGCAATTTTCTTTTCATCTCACACAAAGGAAACAAATTAAAGCAAAAAAATATTTTGTATATCACTAAACTACAAGAAGAAGAAAGGGAATATTTTACTTTCTGGGGTGATTAATTTTGAAAATCAAGATGGGAATGTGTTGTTATTGCATACTGGGTACAAAGTCAGTATTCATAACCCAAGAGATCCTCTGAAAATCTATTTAATATTTTCATATCCTTTGTGAAATCTAAATATAGATAATTACCCAACACAGAAAAAACTAAAAACTGTCTCAAGACCTTCAGTAATTAAAAATGTGTTAGTCTGGATTCTCCTGAGAAACAAAACAAATAGAATAGATGTACTTTGTACATATATTATCTAATTGTGTATATCTCATTATGTATCCTATTACATAGAAACTAATAAAGCTGTAACATGATTTAATATAAGCATATATTTATATATATAAATATAATAATGTTCTTATTTATATGATTTATGATAAAAAATTGATTCATGCAATTATGAAGTTGAGAACTGCCATGTCCTATCACTTCCAAGCAGGAGACCCAGGAAAGACTTTTTTTAGATGTGATAAATAGGTTTATGACCTTGATTATGGTGATGGTTTCATGGATATATACATTTTCAAACACATCAAATTGCATACATTAAATAGGCACAGCTATCTGTGTGCCAATTATGCTTCAATAAAATGGTTAACAAATAACCTCCACTCCAAGTTCAAAGACTGAGAACCAGAGGCACCCATGATGGTGTTTTTTTTCTTTTCTTTTCTTTTTTTTTTTTAACCAGGGCAACAGGCATTTTATTTATTTATTTTTAAAATATAAATTTATTTTAATTGGAGGTTAATTAATTTACAATATTGTATTGGTTTTGCTTTTGAGTCCAGTACCAGAGCAGGAAAAGCCTGATGCTTCAGTTCTAGGAATCAGGCAGAGTAAGTATTCAGCTTTCCTCCACCCTTTCATTGTATCCATGTCAATGAGTCGAATGATGCCTACCAGATTAAATGGTACAACTTCTCTTATTCTGCCCACTAATCTAAGTGCTAACTCTCCACAAAACAATCTCACAGACACATCTAGAAATAATATTTAACCAGATATGTGGGCATCCTTTGATTCAGTCAAGTATATACAGAAAATTAATCTTCATAGAAGGCTTGGGTAATTTCAGCAGTTAAGGGAACACAAAACTTGAGGTGCTTTTGAAGGCCAAGGGAATATGAAACAAAGAGTGTGTTAGTCGTTCAGTCGTGTCTGACTCTTTGTGACTCCATAGAGTGTTGCCCACCAGGCTCCTATGTCCATGGAATTCTCCAGGCAAGAATACTGGAGTGGGTTGCCATTTCCTTCTCCAGGGGGAATAGAGAGTAGAAGATACAAATAATAAGTCAAAGGTATGACCATGGCACTCCACTCCAGTACTCTTGCCTGGAAAATCCCATGGATGGAGAAGCCTGGTTGGCTGCAGTCCATGGGGTCGCAAAGAGTCAGACACGACTGAGCGACTTTACTTCACTATGACCATATAGGGCAAGCAGAATTCTAAGGCACCCACTTGGTCTCACTCCTTGCTGCTTCCCTTTGATTATAGGAGGGACTGTGGATGTGGAGCATTTCAGTTGTAGAGAGACCAAGTTGGTAAAATGTGTTGGCAGCATCTAAAGACTGAGAATGACCCCACAGATAATGGCTATTAAAGTGGAAACTTCATCACACAATCACATAAAAATAAATATCATCAATATTGGCATAAGTTTGAAACAGAACCTAGAGGTACAGAAAGGAGCCAGCTTGGCTAGGATCTTGATTTTAGTCTTGTAAGATCCTGAGTAGAGAACCCAGTAACATAATGCCCAATATTTGAATGAAAAGAATGTAAGATAGTGAGTATTCTTTTAAGCCCTGATGTTTATCATACTTTGTTATGCAGCAATAGAAAATTAATACACAATATGACCATACAAAAGTGAAAGCAGTAACATTTGCTTGTCTTCCTTGTATTTATATGGGTATACTTCTGTGTGTGTGCATTTATTAAGTTAATGCACCACAGTTCAAAGCATCAATTCTTTGGTGCACAGCCTTCTTTATGGTCCAACTGTCACATCCATGCATGACTACTGGGTAAACCATAGTTTTGACTATAGACACCTTTGTCAGAAAAGTGATGTCTCTGCTTTATGATACACTGTCTAGCTTTGTTATAGCTTTTCTTTCAAGGAGCAAGCATCTTTTAGTTTCATGGTGCGTCACCATCTGTGGTGATTTTGGAGCCCAAGAAAATAGTCTGTCACTGTTTCCATTTTTCCTCCATCTATTCAAAGTGATGAGACTGGATGCCATGATATTAGTTTTTTAAATGCTCACTTTTAAGTCAGCTCTTTCACTCTTGTCTTTCACCCTCATCAAGAGACTCTTTGCCTTCTCTTCACTTGCTGCCATTAGGGTAGTGTCATCTACGTGTCTGAAACTGTTGATATTTCTTCTGGCAATCATGATTCCAGCTTGTGATTCATCCAGCTAGCATTTCACATGACGTAGTCTGTAAATAAGTTAAATAAGCAAGGTGACAATATACAGCCTTGTTGTACTCCTTTCTCAATTTTACTGAATCAGTTTCTGTAGGAATAAACAAAACATAATAGTGGCTAAAATGACATGTGTGTCATATATTCCCTTTGGAAGGAGTGTTGATATGTATTTTCTCAACAAGCTATAGTGAAATCCTGTTAGTTGGAAACAAGATTTATATTCCTTTATATTCTTAGCTTAAATACAGCTATTAAATAAAGTGTATATGAATGACAATTTGAAAAATAGTAGATTATTGTGGATGCTGTTAATCCATAAAACTACAAATGGGAACCACATTTTTCTCAATTTTCTTCCCTTTAAGGCTTGAGGGTAGAGTTGGCCATAAAAGGAATGAGCGTAACATATAGAAGGTAGAAGTGAAGAATAGCTACTCATACAAAATGCAGTGATGATGTGCAATAGACAGAGACAGATTCACCTAGCTGGTGCCAGCATTTCTCCTCTTCTGCCCTTCATCTACCTGTCTTCTCAGCTGTGTCCTCACTGATAAATGTATCCTGAGAACTACTAACCAAATGCTTGAATGCAGATCACAGATATTTTAACCTTATAGAGGTAACCATTCCCCAAAGACATCACTTTGAGCTCACACTTCAATCTCAGTCAGGTGATCTGACATGTTTTGCTTGTTAAATGTCTTTGAAAGTCCTGAACTAGTTTCCTGTTAGCCAGTTAGCCGTGCTTTCTCTGATGCTGTAACATCCTTTCCATATCTTCACACCCCCAGACTTTCATATTTATGTATGATCTAGTTACTATAAGAAATGTATTATTCTCATAACAATGGTAGTCCTGTTTTTCTGACTTAACTATAACTGACAGTTTCATTAGAATGGGATTATTTAAATGTTTTCACTATCTCATAATGGAGGAAACAATGTAATTTCAAATGAACCAATGGCAGTTGTTAAGAAAAGATTTTAAAAAGGTAATATTCTATTTTAAATAGTACAAAGGGTTGCTCTGTATTGTAAATACCCAAATTCATGGCTCAAATTCTTCAGCAAAGTGTTTCCTCCTTTGTGTTTGTGGCCATATCAGAGAATAAAAGAACTGCAATGTTAGCTAGCAGTGAAATATGTACAAAAGTATATATATATACAAAAGAGGAAATACATACATAAAATGCTGCAGAAATATTCATCTGAAACTAACAGGAATAATCCACTACCTTTTAAAGATTATTCACAAATATTTCATGAATAGCCTTACCACATTTTACTTTGTTTTACAGTTATTTATGATATCCTATATCTTTCTAACTAAATCACTAGCTTTTATATGCTTAAAAGAAAGAATGTGTCATACATGTCTTTCAATTGGTTAACTGCCCACTCACGTCTCTAACTCACACCAAGTATCTCAGTCTGTATCTTGCACGAAGTAGCTCAAGTGAACATATATTGCTTTTTTTAGTACCATACTTCTGTGAATACCTGTCTATGTCCTGATCATAGAGTCCTTCTTGACTATCAGTAACTTGATTCTGTGTTTTTGTAGTATGGTTTGCCTGTGTGTGTGTGCACATGTGTGTGTGTACATGAGAGAGGGGAGAGATTCAAGGATATTTTTCAATAGAAAGCTTGATGCTTACTTTAGGAATGATTTAAGAAAAATCATTTGATCCAAACAAAGCTAATTAGAATTTTTCTATGGCATGTGGACATTTAATAAAACATAATATTCGTTTTCATTAGAGGATTTAGATTTGCAGCAAACAAGTTGGAGGAGCCTTGTGGGCTGCAGTCCATGGGGTCGCTAGGAGTCGGACACAACTGAGAGACTTCACTTTCACTTTTTACTTTCATGAATTGAAGAAGGAAATGGCAACCCACTCCAGTGTTCTTGCCTGGAGAATCCCAGGGACGGGGGAGACTGGTGGGCTGCCATCTCTGGGGTCGCACAGAGTTGGACAAGACTGAAGTGATTTAGCAGCAGCAGCAGCAGCAGCAGTTATTATGAAAGACAGAGACAAAGAGAATAAAACAGTGCTATAACATAATTAGGAACACTTTGCCTTAAAGTATTCTAGTCTTGATGTTCAGATTTATGTGAATTAACAAATTGTCTTTTAAGTTAGTTTGTTTATATTTTCTGATTTCAATTAAGTAAAAGCAACGGTGTTACTTAGAAGTGGGAAGTTACAAATGATGGATCTAAAATTTTAGAATTGACCAAATGAATTTGGGTTGGCCAGTTAGCAGTTTTGTTTTTTTTTTTTTTTCCCTGTGAAATATTGTGTCAGAATTCACACTATGCATTCATAAAATATAAATATTTAGATAGCTTGTTGTAAAATTAGTCTTGAACTCTTGGCTATCTCTACTCATCTGCAGAGATGTTTAAAGAGGTTTCAAGTTTTGTTTTGTTTCGTTTAGACTACTCATTCAAAAGAACAGAAGGACATAATGTGATGCTGTTTTGGAAAAATGGCACATGTTTTACCTAAAATAAAAGAACTAAAATTACCAAAGTCTTTTGTAAGTTATATCCTTATAGAACTATGAATATGTATATTTTTTGAAGAAAAAAAAGAAAACATAATGAAGAAGGGTAACAGAAGTATACAGGACTGGGACAAAGGATTAATAAAATCAAAATAAATGTGAAATTTAATTCCCAAACTGGTTACATTATTGATGTAGGAGAAATATTAAGTGTACCTTATTGTTTTAGCCATAGTCAGATAAACTATGTTAGGCTTAGGACTTGGGACATGTACAACACATGTAGGCTTGTTTCTAAGGGATAGAAATCTTATTGTAGGTGTCCAAATTCAAGATTTGTGACTCCACTCACTTTTACTTGGGTTACAACTTCTCAAATAAGAAAAATCAAGTTGGCCACAGGCTTTCTGTGGTTTTCAAGAAATATACTACTAAAAGAAAGCATGTATATGGGTGATATAAATGTTCAGTTCTTAAATCATCCTCCAATGCCCCATCCCATTAGTAGTATGTTCAGTCAGCAGACACCAAACACTGCATAGCTCATTGTGGAGAAACCCACCCTTCTGCTTACTTCAGATTAGTTCATGGGGCAGCATAGATAAGATTTCTCAACTATCCATACTGAGAAATCTAGTATGAAGCCATTCAACACATAGGAATTAAAAACCTTACTGAACCTGGCCCAAAGAAACTGGTGTATGCTGTTAAATATGGAATGTGTTATGTTACTTACTTTCCTCCATAATCTATTGATTTTCCACCTTTGGATAATGAATCGAGATCATAGCTAAATTCTTCAATGAGTCAATAAATTGCAGAATATTGAAAAGGGATCACCACAGAAGTAAATGTGTACCTAGAACTCACCTAGTTGTCATATCATCCTGGAATCTGCTATTTGGGAATTATTTGGTTTGACTATGTTGTGAAGGTAACAAACCCTTTTTCTAGTCCATGTTGGAAGGTTATATTATGGTTGAAATAAGGGTATAGATAAGTGAAGAACATCCTAGGGATATGATATTCTGCATGTTCATCTCTGTTAGAGCTGTCATATATATTTTGAAGAAAGATTATACTAAAGACTCAACTCAAGCCAAACCATGAAGAACTGATACATGGTCAAAAGTTCATAATTACAATAATCAAGCTTCTGAATATAGTGCTTTGTGAAGGCAGAACAAATTGGAAAACTGGAGATAAGCCAATAAATTTTACTTGCTAAAGGTATTTTTTCCCTTCTCTTGGTTGGACAAATTGCAAAATAGTTTTAAGACAATAGAGTAGATGTGGATATGACTATACATACTGGCTCATAGATAAGAAATTCAGTGAGAGTACTTTATGTTTCAGTAGCTGGATATTACCTTGTTTGGTACACTTTTGTGAAAGGGCTGAATGTACTTTCTGCTTACTGAATAATCAAAGAAATTGTGCTAATCAGAAAGATGGATTACACTATTTAGGCTGTCCTTAGGGACATATTCAACCTTAGGGAGCTGAAGACTGGTAACTGATGCTTTGCTTCAATTTCTGTTGACTTTCTAACATCTGCAACTGAAAATCTTGACTAATACAATATGAATATAACAATACTTAAGAATAGACTTCTTACTATGGAGTATACCAAATTCAATAATAAAAGAGTAGTCAATAATAATATAATTTCATGAAAGTATTTTAATGTGAAAAATATTTTACATAATGTCTTACAATGATAATAATTATATATAAATTATTATCTTCACTTCACAAAGGAAAACTGAAGCCTTGATATCTTAAGGTCAAGCACTTTATAAATAAGAGCCAAATTTGAACTTAAATTTTGTTTCCCACAAACACTAGAAGTTTTTATTTCATTAAAAGGATCATCAGGAAGTGTATTGAATTCAACTCCCACATACTTCACCTGGGATGCATGTGAGTAAGCATTCTGCATAGTGCCATATACAAAGGAATACCAAAAATTAGCATTGTTTCTTTTCTTGTCAAGTATAGAGTATACTGTGAAAGTAAAAGAAAACAAAACATAAGCAAATAAGTGATTGGAAAATAACAAAGGCTCACATGGAAAAAGAAAATATGTGACACTTTAATAGAAAATAGAACATTAGAATGGATCATGTGTGTTTAGTCAGGAAAGAACACACTGAGAAGATAATACGTGAGTAGAGATCTGTAGGAAAATAATGAGCCAGCTTTGTGAAGGGCCTTTTCAACAGAATTCCAGTCAATATGGATAATACATCCAAATGCCAGTGAGAAATGCTGTTGAAGGGCTTGGCAGAATAAGCAAAGGCTAAAATTTTTGGAAAACAATAAGATGAAAGGGCTATAATTTGGTGAGGAGAAAAAAAATAAGATTATGAGAATACTCTCAGTTCAGATAAAATGCATTGATTATCTTGCAGGCAGACATATTTAAATTGGGAGAGATAGTGCCATATATTAGCTGTAAAGTTGTCCTATTCACAATGTAGAGAAGGAATGTGGGAACTTGGTAAAATATAATGCAGAGATGCAAATTAAGAAGTTGTTGTAGCCATTATTGCAGAATCGGATGATTAATGGTAGTGAATGGAAAAAGAAAATAGATCCAAGTGATCTTAGATTGGAAATAGATACGAAGATATTAAAAAGAGAGAGAAGATGCAGATGGTGAATTTGAACTCTGAAATAAAGAAGTAGAAGAAATAAAAAAGTTTTACCCCTGTTTCTTGGTATAAGCCTTTGATTAGATTGTTAATTCAACTCTTAAATGGTTATAATTATTTGCCGGGAGCCAGCACAGGAGATCCCACCCATGACAAGGTCATGTGGAAGAGACCTGACGAGCAAAGTGGATCAGGACTCAAGGGACCCCCCCGGACCTGCTCGAGCATCTACCCCCAAACCGGAATCTGTCTGTCTTACTATTTTGTGCCTTTCACCAACTCTTCTGACATTACCAGGGGGCTATTCCCGACCACATTTCTCTGGAAAAAAATCAACTTAGGGCTCTAGTTGTTAAGTCTCTTGGGCATGAAAGGAATATTTCAATTCAAACCCCTTCTGTTGGCATTCT
Organism: Capricornis sumatraensis; assembly: GCF_032405125.1. Classification (NCBI taxonomy): domain Eukaryota; kingdom Metazoa; phylum Chordata; class Mammalia; order Artiodactyla; family Bovidae; genus Capricornis; species Capricornis sumatraensis. The sequence goes on from NC_091084.1 coordinate 14,284,424, forward strand.
AGCTTGCTTGGCAGGTTTATCCAGACTCTTGCAGCTATGCATGTGAATGTTCACAGGTCCCAACTATGAGAGACATGGGAAGCCTAAAGCATTCTAAAAATATAGAGCCTTTCAAAGAGTTAAAAACTATTAGAGTAGTGCTGGTATAGGATTTTACTATTGAGCCAATGCTTGCTGCCAGGTGCCCATATCCCTTATCCATTGTGCACCTGGGAGTGCATTAGTTAACATAGTTGGACTGTGAGGAAAACAAGTAGTAACCTTGGAATTAACCACATCAGACCTTTGAGCTAATTGGTTATTTCTTTGTTGTAACTCACTGCACCTTTGCTCCATGAGAATGTAACTCTGTTTAGCATTTCTGAGGCTGACATAGATTAGAAATATAAAGAAAAAACACTTCAAGGGAAAGTAAGTTTTCTGATTGAGCAGCCTTTATCAAAAGAGAGTCATAAAATGTCCACAGGCCTCCAAGGCCAGAAGATAATGTACACAACATTGTTTATGGGAAAGGTATGCAGAAAAAATCCTGGTTTTGATACAGACAAAATAGATGTAATGTTTGGGCTGACTCTGCATGACATTGCATCTTTCATTTCCCTCTATGTACAGTCAAGGTATAAAAGTTCCTTTTGAAAATAAAGTTATGGGCCTCACTCACTGAAGCTTGGTCTCCCCGTGTCATTCTCTCTCTCTCTCTCTCTCTCTCTCTCTTTCCTGATGCCAACGCCATCTCTCCTGAGGGTACCCCTGGATCCTGCTGGGGCAGGACCCCAGCAGTTATTGAAGTGCATTCACTAATTTCCTTTTTTTAAATGAACAGGTTGTTTTTGCTTAATTATTGCTATTTAATTCAAAACATGAATATCTTAAAGAAAAATCAAAGTTTCACCTATAAAAGTCTGGAAAAACTCTCTGTTATGCAATAGTTACATGTGCATAAAGTGCAAAAAAATGAATAATAAACTAGAAGCAAATAAAAATTCATAAGGGATGGATTACTAATACCAGAGTGGTAAATTATGAAAGCACTATTATTGAAGTAGATGTTGATAGAGAAGCTTTTAAAGTTCTGGCAGATATTGTTTGTAAATGACAGTTTGCAATCATAGGAACACTAAAAAGAAAAATAATAAATTACCATGTACATAAAGCAAATGCTGTACAGAAACAAACAGAAAATGAACAAAAACTCTGTAACTAGACTGCAAAGAATTATAGTCTGTCCTTTGTGAACTGTTTAATTTTTTCAAATTACTTTAAAATGGGCATAATAATCATACTAATGTAGAGGTAAATTTATACATATTAACATATGCACATGAACTATTCATACATATTTATATATTTCTAGTATTTGGCCATTATTTTTCATATCCATGATTCACAAAATACTTTCTCATACAAAAAACACTTTACATAGAAAATCAAATCTCCACATGGCAATAATATTGAATTTACTAGGAAACAATTGTAATTTAAAACGTGTATATAGTTAACAAGAGTGTTTCACAATCACAAACAAAATAATTATTGATAGAACTACAAATAGAAATACATGAATTCAATATCATGATAGGATACTTTAAGGCATGTCTTTCAATAATTGGTAAATGAAAATAAGAAATAAAATGCATGTATGTATACTACATGTATGAACAATAAAAAAATAATAATAATATACCATAACTAAGGAAACTCAAATATTAGACTTCCAAGATAAAGACTTTAAATCAGCTATTTTTAAAATGCTCAAAGATCCAAAGTAGCTATATTTCAAGAACTAAAAGAAGCTATGAGAATAATATGTAACTGAAGATAGCATTAATAAGATGACTTAAATTATAATAGCAAAAAGGAGCAAAGTGCATTTCTGGAGGTGAAAAGTCAAATAAATTAAATTAAAAATGTACTAGTGTGGTTCCACTTCAAGTCTGGAAAAGCACCAGAAAGAAGCAGTGGACTATAGGATAACTGAAGTTATCCCATTTTAAGTGCAGAAAGTAAAATGAATGAAGAAAAATGAACAGAGCCTCAGAGATTGCAGGCCTCTAGTAAGGTAGCAACATATGCACAACTGGAGGTTCAGAGGATGGAAGAGAAAGGGGCAACAATGATATCTGAGGACATAATGACTGCAAAACCAGTAAACCACACACTATCAAACCACATACAATGAATCTCAATGAACTCCAGGTACAATGTATGCTGTGCTGTGCTAAGTTGCTTCAATCATATCTGAGTCTTTGCAACCCTGTGGATTGTAGCCCACAAGGCTCCTCTCTTCTTGGGATTCTCCGGGCAAGAATATTTGAGTGATTTGTCGAGCTTTCTTCCAGGGTATCTTCCTGACCTGCGGGTCAAACGTTCCATCTCTTATGTCTCCAGCATTGGCAGGAAAATTCTTTACCACTAGCACCAGACTGGAAACCTCCAAGTACAATACAATCAAAAAAATATAAATTTTTGAAGCGAAGCATAACAAACTGTTGAAAGACAAAGAAGAAAAATCATGTGAACAGTATAAGAGAAGCAATTCATCATATAAAAGGGATGCTCGATAAGATTTTCAGAAGATTTATTGTCAGAAGCCATGGAGTACAGACAGCAGTAGAATGATATACTAATACCACTACTAGGAAAAGAGCATATATCAAACATTCAACATCCACCAAAACTATTTTTCAAAATGAATAAGAAATAAAGACAAGTTCAGATAAATAAAACTGAGAAAATGAATAACTAGCAGACCATCCCTTCACTATGTTGTTGTTCTTCAGTCAGTTAGTATTGTCTGACTCTTTGCAACCCCATGAACTGCAGCACACCAGGCTTCCTTGTCCTCTACTATCTCCCAGAGTCTGCTCAAGTTCACGTCCATTGAGTCAGTGATGCTATCTTTGTGTACAAAGTACTATGAGAAATACTAGAAAGACTTGTTATGGCTGAAATGGAAGAATACTAGACAAGAGCTTGAATCTACATAATGAAATGAAGAGCTGTGAGAAAGATAACTACATAAAAGACTATAAATATGTTTTTCCTTGCATTTTTTCTTCTGATTAAACAGACAAATGTATTAATAAATAAGTATAAAAATGTGTTGATGGGCACATGATATATAAAGACATATGTTCTATGATGATAGCATGAAGGAAGAAGTGGAACCATATGGGAGCAAACGTTTGTATATTATTGAATTAAATTCATAAACAAAACTGTATTTTTGAAAGTGAACATGGTAGCTGTCATCATTAGGACAATCACAAAAAATACTTTGAAAGATATCATTAAACAACAACAACAACAAAAAGGAATCAATATAGGACTGTGGAAATATCTATTTAAAGAAGATAGTCAAGCAAAAATTCAGCAAGATACAAGACAAGATAAGTGAAAAACAAGTATCAAAATGTCAGGCATAAATTGGAGAAGGAAGTGGCAACCCACCCCAGTATTCTTGCCTGGAAAATCCTATGGGCAGAGGAGCCTGGAAGGCTATAGTCCATGGGGTCACAAAGAGTCAGACATGACTGAAGTGACTTAGCACACACGTACAGACATAAATCCTAAATACAACATACAAATAATTATGAGATAAAGTAACAGCAGTACGCAGAGGGAATTTATAAAACAAACAAAAAAAAAAGTTTAAAATCAATAAACCTAAATTTCTATCTTAAGAATTAAAAAAATATAGCATCCCAAACATAAATTTTATAGAAAGAAGGAAATCATGAGTGGAAATGAATGAAATAGAGAGTAGAAAAACGCTTAGAGAATCAATGATACTAAGGATCAGTTCTTTCAATAGATTAACAAATTTGACAAAACTTTACCTAGACTGACCAATGAAGAAAGATACTTAACTATAACCTTCTAGAAATAAATATGATTGTGGTGGTGTTTTAGTCACTAAGTCGTGTCTAACTCTTGTGATCCCATGTATTGTAGTCCACCAGGTTCCTCTGTCCTTGGGATTTTCCAAGCAAGAATACTGGAATGAGTTGCCATTTCCTTCTCCAGAGGATCTTCTCAACCCAGGAACTGAACCTCGGTCTTCTACATTGCAGGCAGATTCTTTACCAACTGAGCTATTAGGGAAACCCAAAAAATATGATTATTGGGTATATCATAAATATCTGTATATCAACAAAATGTATAATATAGAATAAGTGGACACATTTCTAGAAGCATACAAACAGCTGGAAGTCACTCAAGGGAAAATAGAAAATTTGAACTGATTTGTGATAATTAAAAACATTGAATCAGTAATTATAAACTCACCACAAAGAAGCACTCTTGTACAGTGGACATACCTGGTTAATTCTATCAAAAATGTAAACAACTAAAAATAATTTTTTTTCACAATCCTCTCAGAAAAAAAGTAGATGGAGAAATCCATATCTCAGTGTACAATCAAAATATTGCCTTGATAAAAAATATATTTAAAGATATTACAATAAAAATAGAGCCAACATTGTGTATAAATATAGGTATAAAAATCTGGAACAAATTAGTTGCAAATCGAATATAGTAACATATGCAACAAGTTGCATAGTATGACTAAATGAGACTTGTCCCAGTATAGTCTGTTTAACACAAAAAATCTCAACAGAGAAACTGGGAAGAGGGTAGTGTAGGAAGCACCAGGAATCTCTACTCCACCTAAACTACAACTGCACTGGCAGAATCTGTCTGATGTGAAGATGCAACTATCTTGGAACTCTGGAGTCTACTGAAAGCTTGGAACTTCCAAGAGAGGTTAGATGATGCTATGTAGTTAGTGTAGATCAAGTTCAATTCCTAACACTGTACCAGTTTTCTGTCATCCATCCCTCAATTTACATATGGTTTGTGGGAGCCATGGGCCAGGAAAAAAAAAAAAAAAGTCCTTTAAATATAAGGGGTCTGTGCTCTGATGAGTGCTGCCTCTGATCTCAAAGGTGCAGACAAACAGCCATGCAGTAATTGTTGGTGCATTGTTGGTGCACCTTCCCCCATGGTTGAAAATTTCTTCTCCATCTGAAATGACTCCCAGGAAATTCAAAGGCCAGCACCCTACCTTCTCACTGTTTTTCTCTTCTCTTCCTTCTGGAGCCAAAGTTTGAAAGCAAAGGTATGTAAGGGGATAATTATAAAGCAGTCAAAAATGCTAGGGAAAAGTCTTGTAAAAGACCTGAGAAAAAAATTAGGTATATGCTTTAGACTGATCCTCAAAATAGAGCCTGATTACCACAATCAAAGACAAAATAATAGTAATAATAACAATAAAATCAGCAAACTCTGGGATATGGGGAGAATCTGAATACCACATCACTAGATTCAAATATCCAGTTAAAAAAAAAAAAAAAGACATATAAAGAACAGGAAAGTACATCTCATTCAAAAAATAATAATAAATCAACAGATACTGTCACTGAAAAAGACTTGATGGTACATTTATTAGAAAAAAAAAACTTTCAAGGAACTGTCTTAAAGATGATCAAAGAACTAAAAGAAGACATGAGAAAAGTCAAGAAAATAATATGCAATAAAATGTAAATATCAATAAAGATTGAGGGAGCTAAAACAAAAAAGCAAAAAAAAAAGTATAGAGTAAAAAAGTACAGTAATTGGAATATAATTGGAATAAAAATTTCACTGAGGGATTCAAGTCATATATAAGCAGGCCAAAGAAGGCATTAACAAACTTAAAAATAGAATGTTGGAAATTACTAATTTTAACGAATAGAAAGAAACAGAGTTCAGAAAAGTTTACAGGGCCTAAGAGACCTGTGAATTTAACTCAGATGATCATTATATCTACTACTGCAGGCAGGAATCCCTCAGAAGAAATGGAGTAGTCATCATGGTCAACAAAAGAGTTCGAAATGCAGTACTTGAATGCAATCTCAAAAACGACAGAATGATCTCTGTTCGTCTCCAAGGCAAACCATTCAATATCACAGTTATCCAAGTCTATCCCCCAACCAGTAATGCAATGTATGGCAAAACCAATACAGTATTGTAAAGTAAAATAAAGTAAAAATAAAAATTAAAAAAAAAAAAAAAAAAGCAGAGACATTACTTTGCCAACAAAGTTCTGTCTAGTCAAAGCCATAGTTTTTCCAGTAGTTGTGCATGAATGTGAGGTTTGGACTATTAAGAAAGCTGAGCACTAAAGAAATTATGCTTTTGAACTGTGATGTTGAAGAAGATGCTTGAGCATCACTTGGAGTGCAAGGAGATTCAACCAGTCGATCTAAAAGGAAATCAGTCCTGAATATTCATTGGAAGGATTGATGGTGAAGCTGAAACTCCAATAATTAAGTCGCCTGATGCGGGAAACTGACTCATTAGAAAAGACCCTGATGTTGGGAAATATTGAAGATGGGAGGAGAAGGGAATGACAGAGGATGAGACAGTTGGATGGCATCACCGACTTGATGGGCAGGAATATGAGTAAGCTCTGGGAGCTGGTGATGAACAGGGAAGCCTGATTTGCTGCAGTCCATGGGGTCACACGGATAAGGCAATGGCACCCCACTCCAGTTCTCTTGCCTGGAAAATCCCATGGATGGAGAAGCCTGGTAGGCTGCAGTCCATGGGGTCGCTGAGGGTTGGACACGACTGAGCACTTTCATTTTCACTTTCGTGCACTGGAGAAGAAAATGGCAACCCACTCCAGTGTTCTTGCCTGGAGAATCCCAGGGATGGGGAAGTCTGCTGGGCTGCCGTCTATGGGGTCACACAAAGTAGGACATGACGGAAGTGACTTAGCAGCAGCATGGGGTCACAAATAGTTGGATGTAACTGAGTGACTGAACTGAACTGAAGGACCTATATAACACAATAAAACTAGTTAAATAAATCTAATGTACAAATACAGAACACTATCCAACATCAAGGCATACATATTCTGCTTAAGTGTATATGATATATTTAAGAATAGACCATGTTAGCCTAATAATTCAGTCTCGATAGATTTGAAAAGTAGAGACCATGCAAAATATCTTCCTTCTTTAGCCACAAGAGAATGAATTTAGAAATAAACAAAGTTAAAACTGAAAAATTCACAAACTTTTGGAAATTTAATAACTGACTCTTAAACAAATAATTTATCAAAATTTAGTCACATAAGAAATTAGAAAATACATAGAAATGAATGAAAATGAAAACAGAATAAATCAAAAGTTAAAAAATTCATCACTTTATAGAGTGCAAGAAAATGAAGAATTATAGCTGTTATTATTTAGAAAGACAGTTCTCTAAAGATGTTGATTTTGTTTATTAACTTATAAAGTCAGTGAAATTCCATTCAGATTGTTTAACTTACTTCTGGTGGAAGTTTGCAATTAGCTTGTGGTAGTTCTTTACAATCAGTTTCTACTTTTTTTAATGAAAGATATAAAAGGACAAAAGGAACAAGACAATTTTGTAGATGATAAAGCCACAAGATATTAAGACTTACTACAAAGCAAAGACCAAATGAAGCAAATGGAGTAAAATAGACAGGCTAGAATGCAGCATGTGTGTAAATGAATTGATTTGGGAAAAACTGAATTACAAGTCAGTGGAGATGGGAAGGCTCATTCAAGAAACACTATTGCAATTGATTTGCCATAAGAAAAAAATGAGAAGATGGCGGAGGAATAGGAGGAGGAGACAACATTCTCCCCAACAAATTCATCAAAAGAACATTTAAATGCTGAGTAAATTCCACAAAACAACTTCTGAATGCCAGCAGAGGACATCAGGCACCCAAAAAGCACCCCATTGTCTTAAAAACGAGGTAGGAAAAAAATATAAAATACATAAAAAGAGACAAAAGAGGTAGGGACTGAGCTCCGTCCCAGGAAGGGAGTCTTAAAAACAGAGAAGTTTCCAAACACCAGGAAACACACTCAATGCCATGTCTGTGGAGAGCCTTGGAAACCTCAGTTTAGTTCAGTTCAGTCACTCAGTTATGTCCGACATTTTGCGGCCCCATGAATCGCAGCATGCCAGGCCTCCCTGTCCATCACCAATTCCCGGAGTTCACTCAGATTCATGTCCATCGAGTCAGTAATGCATTCCAGCCATCTCATCTTCTGTCGTCCCCTTATCCTCCTGCCCGCAATCTCTCCCAGCATCAAAGTCTTTTCCAATGAGTCAACTCATCTCATGAGGTGGCCAAAGTACTGGAGTTTCAGCTTTACCATCATTCCTTCTGAAGAAATCCCAGGGCTGATCTCCTTCAGAATGGACTGGTTGGATCTCCTTGCAGTCCAAGGGACTCTCAAGAGTCTTCTCCAACACCACAGTTCAAACGCCTCAATTTTTAGGTGCTCAGCCTTCTTCACAGTCCAACTTTCACATCCATACATGACTACTGAAAAACCATAGCCTTGACAAAACAGACCTTAGTCGGCAAAGTAATGTCTCTGCTTTTGAATATGCTCTCTAGGTTGGTCATAACTTTTCTTCCAAGGAGTAAGCGTCGTTTAATTTCATGGCTGCACTTCACTTCACTTCACTTTTCACTTTAATGCATTGGAGAAGGAAATGGCAACCTACTCCAGTGTTCTTGCCTGGAGAATCCCAGGGACAGGGGAGCCTGGTCGGCTGCCGTCTATGGGGTTTCACAGAGTCAGACACGACTGAAGCGACTTAGCAACAACAGCAGCACTCACCATCTGCACTGATTTTAAAGCCCCCAAAAATAAAGTCTGGCACTGTTTCTACTGTTTCCCCATCTATTTCCCATGAAGTGATGGGACTGGATGTCATGATCTTCGTTTTCTGAATGTTGAGTTTTAAGCCAACTTTTTCACTCTCCTCTTTCACTTTCATCAAAGGCCTTTTAGTTCCTCTTCACTTTCTGCCATACGGTTCATGTCATCTGCATGTCTGAGGTTACTGATATTTCTCCCGGCAATCTTGATCCCAGCTTGTGTTTCTTCCAGTCCAGAGTTTCTCTTAATGTACTCTGCATAGAAGTGAAATAAGCAGGGTGACAATATACAGCCTTGATGTACTCCTTTTCCTATTTGGAACCAGTCTCTTGTTCCATGTCCAGTTCTAACTGTTGCTTCCTGACCTGCATACAGATTTCTCAAGGACCAGGTCAGGTGGTCTTGTATTCCTATTTCTCTCAGAACTGTCCACTGTTTATTGTGATCCACACAGTCAAAGCCTTTGAACAGTCAATAAAGCCGAAATAGATGCTTTTCTGGAACTCTTGTTTTTTCCATGATCCAGCGGATGTTGGCAATTTGATTTCTGGTTCCTCTGCCTTTTCTAAAACCAGCTTGAACATCTGGAAGTTCACGGTTCATGTAATTCTGAAGCCTGCCTTGGACAATTTTGAGCATTACTTTACTAGCATGTGAGATGAGTACAATTGTGTGGTAGTTTGAGCATTCTTTGGCATTACCTTTCTTTGAGATTGGAATGAAAACTGACCTTTTCCAGTCCTGTGGCCACTGCTGAGTTTTCCAAATTTGCTGGCATATTGAGTGCAGCACTTTCACAGCATCATCTTTCAGAATTTGAAACAACTCAACTGGAATTCCATCACCTCCACTAGCTTTGTTCGTAGTGATGCATTCTAAGGCCCACTTGACTTCACATTCGAGGATGTCTGGCTCTAGATGAGTGATGACACCATCGTGTTTATCTGGATTGTGAAGATCTTTTTTGTACAGTTCTTCTGTGTATTCTTGCCACTTCTTCTTAATATCTTCTGCTACTGTTAAGTCCAGACCATTTCTGTCCTTTATCGAGCCCATCTTTGCATGAAATGTTCCCTTGGTATCTCTAATTTTCTTGAAGAGATGGCTGCTGCTGCTGCTGCTAAGTCGCTTCACTCATGTCTGACTCTGTGCGACCCCATAGATGGCAGCCCTCCAGGTTCCGCTGTCCCTGGGATTCTCCAGAGAAGAACACTGGAGTGGATTGCCATTTCCTTCTCCAATGCATGAAAGTGAAAAGTGAAAGTGAAGTCACTGAGTCATGTCCAACTCTCAGCGACCCACGGACTGCAGCCTACAGGCTCCTCCATCCATTGGATTTTCCAGGCAAGAGTACTGGAGTGGGGTGCCATTGCCTTCTCCAGAAGAGATGGCTAGTCTTTCCCATTCTCTTCTTCTCCTCTTTTTCTTTGCATTGATTGCCAAAGAAGGCTTTCTTATCTCTTCTTGCTATGCTTTGGAACTCTGCATTCGGATGCTTATATCTTTCCTTTTCTTGTTTTTCTTTTTCTTTTCTTTTTTTTTTTTTGGCTTTCCTTCTTTTCACAGCTATTTGTATGGCCTCCCCAGAAAGCCTTTTTGCTTTCTTTTATTTCTTTTCCATGGGGATGGTCTTGTTCCATGTCTCCTGTACAATGTTACGAGTCTCATTCCATAGTTCATCAGGCACTCTATCTATCAGATCTAGTCCCTTAAATCTACTTCTTACTTTCATTGTATAATCAAAAGAGATTTGATTTACATCATATCTGAATCAAGATTGCCAGGAGAAATATCAATAATCTCAGACATGCCGATGACACCAACCTTATGGCAGAAAGTGAAAAGGAACTAAAAAGCGTCTTGATGAAAGTGAAAGAGGAGAGTGAAAAAGTTGGCTTAAAGCTCAACATTCAGAACATGAAGATCATGGCATCCGGTCCCATCACTTCATGGGAAATAGATGGGGAAACAGTGGAAACAGTGTCAGATTTTTTTTTTTTTTTTTTTTTTTTGTGTGTGCTCCAAAATCACAGCAGATGGTGACTGCAGCCATGAAATTAAAAGACGCTTACTCCTTGGAAGAAAAGTTATGACCAACCTAGAGGAGCATATTCAAAAGCAGAGATATTACTTTGCTGACTAAGGTCTGTCTAGTCATGGCTATGGTTTTTCCAGTACTCATCTATGGATGTGAGAGTTGGACTGTGAAGAAGGCTGAGCACCGAAAAATTGATGCGTTTTGATCTGCGGTGTTGGAGAAGACTCTTGAGAGTCCCTTGGACTGCAAGGAGATCCAACCAGTCCATTCTGAAGGAGATCATCCCTGTGATTTCTTTGGAAAGAATGATGGTAAAGCTGAAACTCCAGTACTTTGGCCACCTCATGAACTGAGTTGACTCATTGGAAAAGACTCTGATGCTGGGAGGGATTGGGAGCAGGAGAAGAAGGGGACGACAGAAGATGAGATGGCTGGATGGCATCACTGAGTCTATGGACGTGAGCCTGAGTGAGCTCCAGGAGTTAGTGATGGACAGGGAGGCCCGGTATGCTGCGATTCATGGGGTTGCATAGAGTCGAACGTGACTGAGCAACTGAACTGAACTGAACTGAAATGAATGGTCTTGCAGTTTTCCCTACTTTCTTCAATTTAAGTCTGAATTTTGTAATGAGGAGTTCATGATCTGAGACACAGTCAGATCCTGGTCTTATTTTTGTTGACTGTATAGACCTTTCTATCTTTGGCTGCAAAGAATGTAATCAGTCTGATTTTGGTGTTGACCATCTGGTGATGTCCATGTGTAGAGTCTTCTCTTGTGTTGTTGGAAGAGGGTGTTTGCTATGACCCGTGCATTTTCTTGTCAAAACTCTATTAGTCTTTGCCCTGCTTCGTTCTGCATTCCAAGGCCAAATTTGCCTGTTACTCCAGGTGTTTCTTGACTTCCTACCTTTGCATTCCAGTCCCCTATAATGAAAAGGACATCTTTTTTAGGTGTTAGTTCTAAAAGGTCTTGTAGGCATTCATAGAACCATTCAACTTTAGCTTCTTCAGCATTACTGGCTGGGGCATATATTTGTATTACCATGATATTGAATGGTTTGCTTGGAGATGAATAGAGATCATTCTGTCATTTTTGAGATGGCATCCAACTACTGCATTTTGGGCTCTTTTCTTGACCATGATGGCTACTCCACTTCTTCTGAGGGATTCCTGCCCGCAGTGGTAGATATAAAGGTCATCTGAGTTAAATTCACCCATTCCAGTCCATTTTAGTTCTCTGATTCCTAGAATTCGACCTTCACTCTTGCCATCTCTTGTTTGACCACTTCCAATTTGCCTTGATTCATGGACCTGACATTCCAGGTTCCTATGCAATATTGCTCTTTACAGCATCAGACCTTGCTTCTATCGCCAGTCACATCCACAGCTGGGTATTGTTTTTGCTTTGGCTCCATCCTTCATTCTTTCTGGAGTTCTTTCTCCACTGATCTCCAGTAGCATATTGGGCACCTACTGACCTGGGGAGTTCCTCTTTCAGTGTCCTATCATTTTGCCTTTTCATACTGTTCCTGGGGTTCTCAAGGCAAGAATACTGAAGTGGTTTGCCATTCCTTTCTCCAGTGGACCACGTTCTGTCAAAGCTCTCCACCATGACCCACCCGTCTTGGATTGCCCAACGGGCTTGACTTAGTTTCATTGAGTTAGACAAGGCTGTGGTCCTAGTGTGATTAGACTGACTAGTTTTCTGTGAATATGGTTTCAGTGTGTCTGCCTTCTGATGCCCTGTTGCAACACCTACCCTCTTACTTGTATTTCTCTTACCTTGGGCGTGGGATATCTCTTCACGGCTGCTCCAGCAAAGTGCACCCGCTGCTCCTTACCTTGAATGAGAGGTGTCTCCTCACCACCACCCTTCCTGACCTTCAACGTGAGATGGATCTTCTAGGCCCGCCTGTCCCTGCGCAGCCACTGCTGCTCGGGCGTGGGGTAGCTCCTCCCAGCAGAGGGCAACATAACAGAGGTGAAAAATAAATAAATAATTAAAACCCACAGATTATGAGCCCAAAGGTAAACTCACCCAGCGGAGAAGCAGCACAGATGCCTGCAGCCGCCACTAGCAAGAGGGGGCTGGGCAGGGAGGCGTGGGCTGCATTGCTTATAGTAAGGATCTGGCGTGGATGCCCCAAGCACAATCTGAGGAACTAAGTTGGGCTAGCAAACCAGAATGTGGGATAACTACCATGCAAGAAGCCAGCCCTAACCTAAGACACCACCAGGCCTGCTCACAGAACAAAGGACTGAATAGAGATAGCTGGCTGCAGACGATCACCCTCCAGTGACAGGCAGCCAGACCCAGAAGGTGGGCAATTGTAGCCCCAGAGAGACATTATCTACAAACTGTAAGCAGGCTTCTTTGCTAACTAAGACTTCTTGGGGTTCTGGATGGTCAACATCCACCTGAGAAGGTGCGCCAGTTGTACGCCCAGAAGACTGAGCGGCAGGAACAAGGGAGGTGATAAGTCATAGCGAAGGTGCTCGCCAAACACCTCATCACCTGAGCCGCTTGGACCTTGGAAGGGCACAAAACACAGGCCCAACCGAGTTTTCTCCTCTGAGGATTATCCAAGTGCCTGAATCTGAACGCCTTAGAATTGGGAGATACATGCAGCCCAGGGCTGGCCTTGGACGGTTCCGGTGGAGCAACCTAGAGCCTGAGCAGTGTGGGCAGGGAGGGTACACAAGCTGTGAGTGTGGGCAGGCCCAGTGTGGTTGAGGCACTGCAAGCACACACCAGTGTTTTTTGTTTGCAGTGTCCCTTCCTCCCCACAGTGCAACTGAATAAGTGAGCCTAAAAAAGTGTCCACCACTGCCCCCTTTGTGTCAGGGAGGAAATCAGACACTGAAGAAACCAGCAAACAGAAGAAGCTAAAACAGAGGGTACTGCCTTGGAAGTGACAGATACAATAGATTAAAACCCTGTTGTTGGTATCAACTACATAAGAAGGGGGCTATAGATCTTGAGAAATATAAGCCAGATCAAGGAACTCTCTGAAAATGAACTGACCCCACAATACCCACAACAACACCAGAGAAAGTTCTAGATATATTTTTACTATTTTTACGATTATTCCTTTTTTAAATTTTTTAATTATTTTTTTAATTTTTAAGTCCTTTATTATTTCTTTAATTTTCACTTTTATAATCTATTATTACTTTGCAAAAAAAAGGACCCTATTTTTTAAAAGCAAACTTCATATATATATATATATATGTATATATATATATATATATATATATATATTATAATTTTTGTGACTTTGTTTCCTGTTTTTTTCTTTTTTTCTTCTTTTCTTTAATATTGTATTTTGAAATTCCAAACTCTAGTCTAGATTTTTAATTGTTGCTTTTTGATATTTGTTATCAGTTTTGTACCATTAAGAACCTAATCTTCAGTACCCACATTTACTTGGGAGTGAGATTACTGGCTTGACTGCTCTCTCCCCCTTTGGATTCTCCTTTTTCTCCACCAGATTGCCTGTGTCTCCTCCCTACCCCATCTCTTCTCTATCCAACTCTGTGAATGTCTGTGTGTTCCAGATAGTGGAGAACACTTACGAACTGATTACTGGCTGGATCTGCCTCTCTCCTTTCGATTCCCCTCTTTCATCCTCCTGGCCACTTCTGTCTCCTTCTTCCCTTTTCTCGTCTCTGTATAACTCCGTGAACATCTCTGAGTGATCCAGTTGCGAAGTGCACATAAGGAAGTGATTAATGGCTAACTTGTTCTTTCCTCTTTTGATTCTACCTCATCTCATATGGGTCACCTCTAACACCCTCCTCCCTCTTCTCTTCTCTTCTCCATGTAACTCTGTGAAACTCTCTGGGTGTCCCTTACTGTGGAGAAATTTTGCATCTTTAACCTAGATGTTTTATCAACAGTGCTGCATAGAAGGAGAAGTCTTGAGATTACTGTAAAAATAAGACTGAAAACCAGAAGCAGGAGGTTTAAGTCCAAACCCTGAGAACACCAGAGAACTCCTGACTCCAGGGAACATTAATTGACAGGAGCTTATCAAATGCCTCCATACCTACACTGAAACCAAGCACCAGCCAAGGGCCAACAAGTTCCAGAGCAAAACATATCATGCAAATTCTCCAGCTACACAGGAACACAGACATGAGCTCCAGTATACAGGCTGCCCAAAGTTACTCCAAAAAGATTGATATGTCATAACTCATTACTGGACACTTCATCACACTTCAGAGAGAAGAAATCCAGCTACACCCACCAGAACACTGACACAAGTTTCCCTCACCAAGAAATCTTGATAAGCCAACTGTACAACCCCACCCACAGTGAGGAAAAACCACAATAAAGAGAACTCCACAAACTGCCAGAATACAGAAAGGACACCCCAAACTCAGCAATATAAACAAGATGAAGAGACAAAGAAATAGCCAGCAGGTAAAGGAACAGGATAACTGCCCCCCCCCAAAAAAAAAAAAAAAGAGGAAAAGATAGGGAATCTACCTGATAAAGAATTCCAAATAATGATAGTGAAAATGATCCAAAATCTTGAAATAAAAATGGAATCACAGATAAATAGCCTGGAGACAAGGATTGAGAAGATGCAAGACAGGTTTAACAAGGACCTAGAATAAATAAAAAAGAGTCAATATATACTGAATAATGGAAATGCAAAAGTAGGAAGTCAAGAAACATCTGGAGTAACAGGCAAATTTGGCCTTGGAATGCGGAATGAATCAGGGCAAAGACTAACAGAGTTTTGCCAAGAAAATGCACTGGTCATAGCAAACACCCTCTTCCAACAACACAGGAGAAGACTCTACTCATGGACATAGCCAGATGGTCAGCACTGAAATCAGATTGATTATATTCTTTGCAGCCAAAAATGGAGAAGCTCTGTACAGTCTACAAAAACAAGACCAGAGCTGACTGTGGGTCAGATCATGAACTCATTATTGCCAAATTCAGAGTTATAATGAACAAAGTAGGGAAAACCGCTAGACCATTCAGGTATGACTTAAATCAAATCCCTTATGATTATACAGTGGAAGTGAGAAATAGATTTAAAGGCCTAGATCTGATAGATAGAGTGCCTGATGAACTATGGAATGAGGTTCGTGACATTGTACAGGAGATAGGCATCAAGACCATCCCCATGAAAAAGAAATGCAAAAAAGCAAAATGGCTGTCTGGGGAGGCCTTACAAATAGCTGTGAAAAGAAGAGAAGTGAAAAGCACAGGAGAAAAGGAAAGTTATGAATATCTGAATGCAGAGTTCCAGAGAATAGCAAGAGATAAGAAAGCCTTCTTCAGTGATCAACGCAAAGAAATAGAGGAAAACAACAGAATGGGAAAGATTAGAGATCTCTTCAAGAAAACTGGAGATACCAAGGGAACATTTCATGTAAAGATTGGTTCGATAAAGGACAGAAATGGTCTGGACCTAACAGAAGCAGAAGATGTTAAGAAGAGATGGCAAGAATACACAGAAGAACTGTACAAAAAACATCTTCACAACCCAGATAATCACGATGATGTGATCACTCATCTAGAGCCAGACATCCTGGAATGTGAAGTCAAGTGGGCCTTGGAGAGCATCACTACAAACAATGCTAGTGGAGGTGATGGAATTCCATTTGAGCTGTTTCAAACCCTGAAAGATGATGCTGTGAAAGTGCTGCACTCAATATGCCAGCAAATTTGGAAAACTCAGCAGTGGCCACAGGACTGGAAAAGGTCAGTTTTCATTCCAATCCCAAAGAAAGGCAATGCCAAAGAATGCTCAAACTACCACCCAATTGTACTCATCTCACATGCTAGTAAAGTAATGATCAAAATTCTCCAAGGCAGGCTTCAGCAATATGTGAACTGTGTACTTCCAAATGTTCAAGCTGTTTTAGAAAAGGCAGAGGAACCAGAGATCAAATTGCCAACATCTGATGGATCATCAAAAAAGCAAGAGTGTTTCAGTAAAAAATCTATTTCTGCTTTATTGACTATGCCCAAAGCTTTTGACTTTGTAGATCACAATAAACTGTGGAAAATTCTGAGAGATGAGAATACCAGACCACCTGACCTGCCTCTTAAGAAATCTGTATGCAGGTCACGAAGCAGCAGTTGGAACTCGACATGGAACAACAGACTGGTTCCAAGTAGGAAAAGGAGTACATCAAGGCTGTATATTGTCACCCTGCTTATTTAACTTATATGCAGAGTACATCATGAGAAACGCTGGACTGGAAGAAGCACAAGCTGGAATCAAGATTGCTGGGAAAAATATCAATAACCTCAAATATGTAGATGACATCACCCTAATGGCAAAAAGTGAAGAGGAACTAAAAGCCTCTTGATGAAAGTGAAAGAGGAGAGTGAAAAAGTTGGCTTAAAGCTCAACATTCAGAACATGAAGATCATGGCTTCTCGTCCCATCACTTCTTTGGAAATAGATGGGGAGACAATGGAAACAGTGTCAGACTTTATTTTTTGGGGCTCCAAAATCACTGTAGATGATGACTGCAGCCGTGGAATTAAAAGACGCTTACTCCTTGGAAGAGAAGTTATGATTAACCTAGATAGTATATTGAAAAGCAGAGACATTACTTTGCCGACTAAGGTCCGTCTAGTCAAGGCTATGGTTTTTCCTGTGGTCACGTATGGATGTGAGATTTGGACTGTATAGAAGGCAGAGCGCTGAAGAATTGATGCTTTTGAACTGTGGTGTTGGAGAAGACTCTTGGGAGTCCCTTGGACTGCTGGAGATCCAACCAGTCCATTCTGAAGGAGATCAGCCCTGGGATTTATTTGGAAGGAATGATGCTAAAGCTGAAACTCCTGTACTTTGGCCACCTCACGCAAAGGGTTGACTCATTGGAAAAAACTCTGATTCTGGGAGGGATTGGGGGCAGGAGGAGAAGGGGACAACAGAGGATGAGATGGCTGAATGGCATCACAGACTCGATGGACCTGAGTCTGAGTGAACTCCAGGAGATGGTGATGGAAAGGGAGGCCTGGCATGCTGCGATTCATGGGGTCACAAAAAGTCGGACATGACTGAATGACTGAACTGAACTGAACTGAACTGAACTGAATGCAATAAATGAGATCAAAAACACTCTGGAGGCAACAAATAGTAGAATAACAGGCAGAAGATAGGATTAGTGAATTAGTAGATAAAATGGTAGAAATAAATGAATCAGAGAAGAAAAAAGAAAAACGAACTAAAAGAAATGAAGAAAATCTCAGAGGCCTTCTGGACAATGCCCCAACATTCAAATTATAGGAGTCCCAGAAGAAGAAGACAGATAGAAAGACCATGACAAAATACTTCAGGATAAAATAGTTGAAAACTTCCTTAAAATGGGGAAGGAAGTAATCACTCAAGTCCAATAAACCCAGAGAGTCCCACACAGGATAAACCCAAGACAGAACACCCCAAGATACATATTAATCAAATTAACAACGATCAAACACATAGAACAAATATTAAAAGCAGCAAGGGAACAACAACAAATAACACACAAGGAGATTCCCATAAGGATAACAGCTGATCTTTCAATAGAAACTCCTCAAGCCAGGAGAAAATGGCAAGACATAATTAAAGTAATGGAAAAAAAAAAAAAAAAAAAAAACTATGGCCCAGATTACTGTACCCAGCAATGATCTCATTCAGATATGAAGGAGAAATCAAAAGCTTTACAGACAAGCAAAAGCTGAAAGAATTATGCACCACCCAACCAGCCCTCCAACAAATGCTTAAGGATATTCTCTAAACAGGAAACACAAAAAGGGTGGGTAAACTCAAACCCAAAACAATAAAGTAAATAGCAATGGGATCATACTTTCAATAATTACCTTAAACGTAAATGGGTTGAATGCCCCAACCAAAAGACAAAGACCAGCTGAACGGATACAAAAACAAGACCCCTATATACAAGAGACCCACCTCAAAACAAGGGACACATACAGACTGAAAGTGAAGGGCTGGAAAAATATATTCCATGAAAATAGAGACCAAAAGAAAGCAGGAGTAGCAATACTCCTTTCAGATAAAATAGACTTTAAAACAAAGGCTATGAAAAGAGACAAAGAAGGATACTACATATTGATCAAAGGATCAATCCAAGAAGAATTTATAACAATTATAAACATATATGCACCCAACATAGGAGCACCACAGTACGTAAGACAAACGCTAACAAGTATGAAAGGGGAAATTAACAATAACACAACAATAGTGGGAGACTTTAATATCCCTCTCACACCTATGGATAGGTCAACTAAACAGGAAATTAACAAGGAAACACAACCTTTAAAAGTCACAATGGACCAGTTAGACCTGATTGATATCTATAGGACATTTCACCCCAAAACAATGAATTTCACCTTTTTCTCAGGCACACACAAAACCTTCCCAAGGATAGACCACATCTTGGGCCATAAAACTAGCCTTGGTAAATTCAATAAAAATTGAAATCATTCCAAACATCTTTTCTGACCACAATGCAATAAGATTATTTTTCAATTACAGGAGAAAAACTATTGAAAATTCCAACATATGGATGCTGAACAACACGCTGCTGAATAACCAACAAATCACAGAAGAAATCAAAAAAGGAAAAAAAAAATATGCATAGAAATTAATTAAAATGAAAACATAAAAACCCCAAACCTGTGGGACACTTAAAAGCAGTGCTAAGGGAAAAGTTCATAGCAATACAGGCATACCTCAAGAAACAAGAAAAAAATTCAAATAAATAACCTAAGTCAACACCTAAAGCAATTAGAAAAGGAAGAAATGAAGAACCCCAGGATTAGTAGAAGGAAAGAAATCCTAAAAATCAGGGTATAAATAAATGCAAAAGAAACAAAAGAGACCATAGCAAAAATCAACAAAGCCAAAAGCTGGTTCTTTGAAAGGAAAAATAAAATTGACAAACCATTAGCCACATCCATCAAGAAACAAAGGAAAAAAAAAATCAATAAAATTCAAAATATAAATGGAGAGATCACAACAGACAACACAGAAATCCAAAGGATCATAAGAGACTACTATCAGCAATTATATGCCAATAATATGGACAACATGGAAGAAATTGACAAATTCTTAAAGGTACAATTTTCCAGAACTGAACCAGGAAGAAATAAAATATCTTAACAGACCCATTACAAGCATGGAAATTGAAACTGTAATCAGAAATCTTCCAGCAAACAAAAGCCCAGGTCCAGACAGCTTCACAGCTGAATTCTACCAAAAATTTTGAGAAGAGCTAACACCTATCCTACTCAAACTCTTCCAGAGAATTGCAGAGGAAGGTAAACTTCCAAACTCATTCTATGAGGCCACCATCACCCTAATACCAAAACATGACAAAGATGCCACAAAAAGAGAAAACTACAGGATAATATCACTGATGAACATAGATGCAAAAATCCTTCACAAAATTCTAGCAATCAGAATCCAACAACACATTAAAAAGATTATACACCATGACCAAGTGGGCTTTATCCCAGGCATGCAAAGATTCTTCAATAGCCACAAATCAATCAATGTAATACACCACATTAACAAATTGAAAAATAAAAGCCATATGATTATCTCAATAAATGCAGAGAAAACCTTTGACAAAATTCAACATCCATTTGTGATAAAAACCCTCCAGAAAGCAGGAATAGAAGGAACATACCTCAACATAATAAAAGCTATATATGACAAACCCACAGCAAACATTATCCTCAATGGTGAAAAATTGAAAGCATTTCCCCTAAAGTCAGGAACAAGACAAGGGTGCCCACTTTCACTGCTACTATTCAACATAGTACTGGAAGTTTTGGCCACAGCAATCAGAGCAGAAAAAGAAATAAAAGGAATCCCAATTGGAAAAGAAGTAAAACTCTCACTGTTTGCAGATGACATGATCCTCTACATAGAAAACCCTAAAGACTCCACCAGAAAATTACTAGAGCTAATCAGTGAATATAGTAAAGTTGCAGGATATAAAATCAATACATAGAAATCCCTTGCATTCCTAAACACTAATAATGAGAAAATAGAAAGAGAAATTACGGAAACAATTCCATTCACCATTGCAATGAAAAGAATAAAATACTTAGGAATATATCTACCTAAAGAAACTAAAGACTTATATACAGAAAACTATAAAATACGAGTGAAAGAAATCAAAGAGGAAACTAATAGAGAAATATACCATGTACATGGATAGGAAGAATCAATATAGTGAAAATGAGCATACTATCCAAAGCAATCTATAGATTCAATGCAATCCCTATCAAGCTACCAACGGTATTTTTCACAGAGCTAGAACAAATAATTTCACAATTTGTAAGGAAATACAAAAAACCTTGAATAGCCAAAGCAATCTTGAGAAAGAAGAATGAAACTGGAGGAATCAACCTGACTGACTTCAAGCTCTAGTACAAAGCCACAGTCATCAAGACAGTACAGTACTGGCACAAAGTCAGAAATATAGATCAATGGAACAAAATAGAAAGCCCAGAGATAAATCCATGCACCTATGGACACCTTATCTTTGACAAAGGAGGCAAGAATATACAATGGATTAAAGACAATCTCTTTAACAAGTGGCACTGGGAAAATTGGTCAACCACTTGTAAAAGAATGAAACTAGAATACTTTCTAACACCATACACAAAAATAAACTCAAAATGGATTAAAGATCTAAATGTGAGACCAGAAACTATAAAACTCCTAGAGGAGAACATAGGCAAAGCACTCTCCGACATAAATCACAGCAGGATCCTCTATGACCCACCACCCAGAATATTGGAAATAAAAGTAAAAATAAACAAATGGAACCTAGTTAAAATTAAATGCTTCTGCACAGCAAAGGAAACTACAAGCAAGGTGAAAAGACAGCCTTCAGAATGGGAGAAAATAATAGCAGATGAAGCAACTGACAAACAACTAATCTCAAAAATATACAAGCAACTCCTGCAGCTCAATGCCAGAAAAATAAATGACCCAATCAAAACATGGGCCAAAGAACTAAATAGACATTTCTCCAAAGAAGACACACAGATGATTAACAAACCCATAAAAAAGATGCTTAACATCACTCATTATCAGAGAAATGCAAATCAAAACCACAATGAGATACCATTTCATGTCAGTCAGAATGGCTGTGATTAAAAAGTCTACAAGCAATACATGCTGGAGAGGATGTAGAGAAAAGGGAACCCTCTTACACTGTTGGTGGGAATGCAAACTAGTACAGCCATTATGGAGAACAGTGTGGAAATTCCTTAAAAAAACTGGAAATAAAACTGCCTTATGACCCAGCAATCCCACTGCTGGGCATACACACTGAGGAAACTGGAATTGAAAGAGATACGTGTACCCCAATGTTCATCGCAGCACTGTTTATAATAGCCAGGACATGGAAGCAACCTAGATGTCCATCGTCAGGTGAATGGATAAGAAAGCAGTGGTCATATACACAATGGAGTATTACTCAGCCATTAAAAAAAATACATTTGAATCAGTTCTAATGTGGTGGATGAAACTGGAGCCAATTATACAGAGTGAAGTAAGCCAGAAGGAAAAAACACCAATACAGTATACTAACGCATATATATGGAATTTAGAAAGATGGTAATGATAACCCTGTATGCAACACAGCAAAAGAGACACAGATGTATAGAACAGTCTTTTGGACTCTGTGGGAGAGGGAGAGGGTGGGATGATTTGGGAGAATGGCATTGAAACATGCATAATATAATATATGAAACAAATCGGGAGCCCAGGTTCAATGCATGATGCTGGATGCTTGGGGCTGGTGTGCTGTGACGACCCAGAGGGATGGTACAGTGAGGGAGGAGGGAGTGGGGTTCAGGATGGGGAACAAGTGTATACCTGTGGCAGATTCGTGTTGATGTATGACAAAACCAATACAGTATTGTAAAGTAATTGATTTCCAATTAAAATAAATAAATTTACATTTAAAAAATTAAACAAGAAAAATATGCAATTATAATTAATTTATTCTCATCATAAAAATAATCAGTTTCAGATGTTGAAATGTTTCACTGTAAAAGCCAAAATATTAAATTTGGAGTATAAAATACATACAAACATTCTCAATATTTGGGAATAATGAAAGGATTTCTGAAACATACCACAGAAATCAATGGCTCCATATGAACAAGCTATCATTTTATTTCTGATGTCAGCTCTTAAGAATATCAGTTCCTAACAGTCTCTCTTTTGCTCACTTTGCTCTAATCATGTTTATTTTCATAGTATTCCTGAGATACACAGTTATGTGCATGATGTTTTGTCTCTTTCCTATCTTGGTTCATTTTTCAACTTTTTAACAAGTCCTACAGAGGTTACCCTTTTTAAAAGTTGCCACAGCCCTTAATTCTCACTTCAGATATGCTGACCCTTCTACCCTAGATTATTTTTAACATTCCTTTAGAATTTATAGCTTCCTACCATGCTATGTAATAACACCTATGATGTGATTTTTAAAAATTTCATTTCATCTTTTGTCTGATAAGTGGTAAAACAGGAAAGATCTTTGCTTTCCTCACTAATGTACCCCAAGCAGACAGAACTGTGAACAACTAATATTAGAATCAATAAAGTATTCCAATAGGATTAACATTTTTCTTAAGTTTTTGGCTTCCATTTCTTTTTCCTTGTCTTAAGTTATTATCAGTCATAATAGTATGACTTTCATATTTTTGGAAAGCTATACAGTCTTGCTTTTCAGAATTATATGTTAAATTCCCTGGAACTCATTTCTATGTGTGTGGAGTGATATAATCACAAATTATGCATTATTTCCTTTATCTTTATATACATATTCAATATTATATATTTTTAACTGGTCTTTGATAGTCAGCTGTCATTTTCATCATATGTGAAGTTTTCATTTATGCTGTTACTGAACTTCCTATTCTTTCCAAAGTTATATCATTTAACTTTTTATTACCCTTAGCATGAATGAAGTTTCTCTGGTAGTCCTAGTTGTGAAAAAAATCAAATATCTTTATTTTTATTAATAGTTATGGAAACTCTTATTCTTGTGTTCAGTTTGCAGTAGACCTCCAGATAGCATATGACAGTGATTCTTCCCTGTCTTATTACCTCTCTCTTACTTCATGAATTATAGCATGCTGTCTCATGCATCCAATGCTGAAGTTATCAGTTCCAGGCCTTCTTTAAGTGAATGTTGTCTGATTATACTTTGAGCTATCTGTAAATTCCAAAGCTGGAATTTATTTATCTCATATCAAATTCTATGTTTTTCTGACTCATTTTTATCTAAAAGTCTCCCTTTCTGAATAAACTAGTACTTATTTGCCAAATGACTATTTGATTGAATGAAAGAAGACTCAAGATTTGTGTGACTACTGTTGTCGTTTTACAACATTGTTGCTGTTCAGTCGCCAAGTCATGACAGATTCTTCACAACCCCATGGACTGCAGCTCAGCAGGTATCCCTGCCCCCTGCCCCCATTTAACAGACATTGCCCAAATTCATGTTTATTGCATCAGGGATCCCATTCAACTGTCTCATCCTCTGTCACCCTTTCCTCCTTCTGCCTTTAGTCTTTCCCAGAATCATAGTCTTTTCCCTAAGTAGGCTCTTTGTTTCAGGTGGACAAAGTATTGAAGCTTCAGCTTCAGCATCAGGTCTTTCAATGGATATTCAGGATTGATTTCCTTTAAGTTTACTGTCTTGATCTCCTTGCTGTCCAAGGGTCTCCCAAGAGTCTTCTCAGCACCACAGTTCAAAAACACCAATTCTTCTTTACAACATTAGCCTATTAAAAAATTAGCATTTCATTATCTCTGTTCCTCAACTATGGGACACTTATTTTTACAGTTTGTTTTTAATAGAAATATTTTCCTTCACAAAATGATATAAATGTTAAATGAAAATTTTCATTATGTTTACTGTCATCTCATGCAAGAATCTGGAATACTGTTGTTCTTTTTCAGTTCCTCAGTCATGTCTGACTCTTTGCAACCCCATGGACTGCAGCTCTTGAGGCTTCCCTCTCCTTCACCATCTCCTGGAGCTTGATAAATCTCATGTCCATGGAGTTGGCAATGCCAACCAATCATCTCATCTTTTCTCATTTCCCTTCTCCTTGTGCCTTCGATCTTCCCAAGCATCAAGGTCTTTTCCAACGAGTTATCTCTTTCCACCAGGTGGCAGAAGTGTTGGAGCTTCAGCTTCAGCATCATTCCTTCCAATGAATATTAAGGGTTGATTTCCTTTATGATGGACTGGTTGGATCTCTTTGTTGTCCAAGGGACTTCCAAGAGTCTTCTCCAGAAAAACAGTTCAACAGCATCATTCTTTGGTGCTCAACCTTCTTTATGATCCAACTGTCACATTTGTACATGACTACTGAAAAAACTATAGCCTTGACTGTATGAACTTCTGTCAGAAAAGTAACATATCTGTTTTTTAATACACTGTCTAGGTTGATCAAAGCTTTTCTTCCAAGAAGCCATGTCTTTTATGTTCATGGCTGCAGTCACCATCTGGCATTATTTTGGAGCCCAAGAAAATAAAGTCTGTCACTGTTTCCATTGTTTCTCCAACTATTTATCATGAATTGATGGGACCAGATGTCATGATCTTCATTTTTTAAATGTTGAATTTTAAGCCAACTTTTTCACTCTCCTCTTTCACTTTCATCAAGAGGATTAGTTCCTCTTTGCTTTCTGCCATAGGAGAGGTGTCATCTTCATATCTGAAGTTATTGACATTTCTCCTGGCAATCTTGATTCCAGCCTGTGCTTCAGCCAGCCCAACGTTTCTCATGATGTACTCTGCATAAAAATTAAATAAGCAGGGTGATAAT
Source organism: Capricornis sumatraensis (assembly GCF_032405125.1). Classification (NCBI taxonomy): domain Eukaryota; kingdom Metazoa; phylum Chordata; class Mammalia; order Artiodactyla; family Bovidae; genus Capricornis; species Capricornis sumatraensis. The sequence goes on from NC_091084.1 coordinate 14,310,009, forward strand.
ATACAGCCTTGACATACTCCTTTCCCAATTTGTAACCCTTTTGTTGTTCCATATCCAGTTCTAACTATTGCTTCATGACCTGCATACAGATTTCTGAGGAGGCATGGAAGGTGGTCTGGTATTCCCATCTTTTAATATTTTTCTAGTTTGTTGTGATTCCCACAGTCAAAGGCTTTAGTGTAGTCAATGAAGCAGAAATATATGTTTTTTCTGGAATTCTCTTGCTTTTTCTATTATCCAATGGGTGTTAGCAATTTGATAACTCCTCTGCATTTTCTAAATATAGCCTGTACATCTGGAAGTTCTCCATTCACATACTGTTGAAGATTAACTTGAAGGATTTTGAGCGTTACCTTGCTAGAGTGTGAAATTATTGCAATTCTGTGGTAGTTTGAAGATTCTTTGACATTGCCGTTCCTTGAGATTGGTATGAAAATTGAGCTTTTCCAGTCCTGTGGCCACTGTTGAATTTTCCAAATTTACTGACCTATTGAGTGCAACACTTAATACTTGATACATTAATGTACTAAGAACAATACATTATGAGGAATTATAAATTTACATAATGTGCCCCTTAAAAATATTTGATTTTAACAGAAGCTTATGACATTTATAAAATATAGCAGAGGTTTATAGTATAAAATACATAGTATAACATTTATAATATAAGATACATATATAAAGTCTTTTGTGGTATAAAATATTGCAGAAAACTGACCTTTCATAAAATTAGTTTAGAATTCCATTTTAATATCTTACTAGTACAGCTCCTTGTATTTCCAAAATAGTTAACATTTATTTGTAGAATTAAGGAAGAAATATGTAAATAAAGGCAATTGATTTAAATTAATAGATTTTTACCAATAAAATTCAATGTTCCAAAACTGTCTATATCAGTGATAGCAGCATTGGGACAAATAGACAGTCATTGCAAGTGACTATTCGAACAAATTCACAGTATTGGATGACAAATTTTGGTACAGGTTTTAAAATTCAGATTGTTAATTTATAGTTACAACTTAGATATCTCTTTCTCTAAGAAATTTACTATCTCTTTTAATCCAAGATGATATTGCTATTATTTGGTTCCAAGTGTTACTATCACCCAAATTCACCAGTAAGCAAAAGACAGCTGCCGCTGTGTGTTAAATATATTTTGTATCTTTCCAACTGGGAGTTCTGGAAAAGCACACTCAATACAAGGTCAGCGAAACATTTCTGAGGTTCACAGTTCATTGGGGAAATCAGTAGAAGGGCTGGCTGCAGCTGGAACATATGCTAATCACCCTGGCATCAGATGCAATTTCTGCCATGATGTATCTCAGGGTTGCCATTATTAAAAATGCATCAGCCTCAAGTAGTCACCTTCTAGTTCTTAGATTCTAAAGGCCATACCAGCAATTTAGAGGAATTTGATGTCAAAGGTAGGGAGAAAGGTCAACTGGGAAAGTGTGCTTTATGATGGTCTTGCATCCAATGTAGGCAATGACATCTAAGCCACTTTACTTTTATTACTTGTATTTATCAGAAGTCCCCATCACTTCCATGAATACAGCATAAATTCATCTTTTATCATACTGTTTCAATAAAAATTCCCCCAAAGTACATTATCTACTGTATCAGTATCTTGAACACAGATTGCTCACAGTATTTATTTAGTTGTTTTTCTGACTCTGCATATTATGCTATGCCACAATTTACACTAGATAAGTGAATTAGTAATTATTAAATATAAATTCTGGGGGGGGGGTGGATGCGGTCCTAAGATGGTGGAGGAATAGGACGGAAAGACCACTTTCTCCCTCACAAATTCCTCAAAAGCACATTTCAACACTGAGAAAACTCCACAAAACAACTTCTGAATGCTGGCAGAGGACATCAGGCAACCAGAAAAGCAGACCATTGTCTTCAAAAACAGGTAGGAAAAAATACAAAAGATGAAAAAAGAGACAAAGGAGGTGGGGAGGGAGATCCGTCCTGGGAAGAGAAGCCCGTCCCGGGAAGGGAATTTTAAGAAGAGAGGTTTCCAAACACCAGGAAACACTCTCCCTGTCAAGTCTGTGGAGAGCCTTGGAAACACAGAGGGCAACATAACAGGAAGGAAAAATAAATAAATAATTAAAACCAACAGATTACAAGCCCAACATTAACTCCCCCAGAGGAAAAGCAGCACAGACGCCTGCATCCGACACTAGCAAGTGGGGGCAGGGCAGGGAAGTGCGGGAGGCGCAGGCTGCAGTGCTTTGTAAGAATCAGGCAGGAACGCCCCATGCGTAACCAGAACAATCTAACTTGGGCGAGCAAACCAGACTGTGGAATAGCTACCACACGAAAAGCTTGAACATAAGACACTCCCAGGACCGCACACAGAACAAAGAATGGAATGGAAATAGCTGGCTGCAGACCATTCCCTGCTGGGGACAGGCAGCCAGAGCCATAAGGGCTGGAAAGGGGCAATCACAGCCCTGGAGAGACTTTACCTACAAAACTGCAAGCAGGCTTCTTTCCTAAGACTTCTGGGAGTGCTGGACAGTCACTATCTGCCTCACAAGGGGTGTCAGCGGTACACCCAGAAAACTGAGCAGCAGAGACAGAAAAGGTGACAAGTTGCAGCAACCATGCTCGCCAAACTCCTGAGCTACTCGGACATGGGAAGGGCACAAAACGCAGTCCCAACCGAATCTGTGCCTCTGAGGGCAACCTGAGCGCCGAACCTGAGCATCTTAGACCAGGAAGGTGCATGCAGCCTAGGGCCGGCCTCAGACTGTTCCCGGCTGAGCTTCGTAGAACCAGAGTGGTTTGTGCGCTGCGAGAAGGGACAGGTCCAGCGGGGCTGAGACACTGTGTGCACACGACAGTGCTATTTGTTTGCAGCATCCTCCCCTCCCCACAGTGCGACTGAACTAGTGAGCCTAAAAAAAAAAAAAAAAAAAAAAAAGTGTCCACCACCGCCCCCCTGTGTCAGGATGGAAATCAGACATTGAAGAGACCAGCAAACAGAAGAAGTTAAACAGAGGGAACCGCCTTGGAAGTGACCCCACACTGCCCACAACATCGGAGAAGGGCCAGATATATCTTCACTATTATTACAATCATTCCTTTTTTTTTTTTTTCTTCTTTCTTTTTTTCTTCTTTCTTTTTTTTTTCTTTCTTTTTTTCTAACTTTTTTTTAAATTGTTGTCTTCTATTTCTCCTCTAATTTTTATTTCTATAACCTACTATTACTTTTCAAAAAAAAAAAAATGACTCTTTTTTTAAGGCAAACACCATATATAGTCTTTGTGTGGTTGTTGTTGGTGTTTATTAATAATTGTTGTGGCTTTTTTTTCTTGTTTTTTTTTTTTTTTTAATTTCTTTTTCCTTTTTTCCTTCTGCTTCTTTTCTTTAATATTGTATTTTTGAAAATCCAACCTCTACTCCAGATTTTTAATCTTTGCTTTCTGGTTTTTGTTGTCAACTTTGTACATTTAAAAACCCAAACTTCACTACCCAATTTTACCTGAGAGCGAGATTATTACCTTGACCACTTTCTCCTCCTTTGGACTCTCCTTTTTCTCCACCAGGTGGCCTCTGTCTCTTTCCTCCCCCATCTCTTCTCTATCCAACTCTGTGAATCTCTGTGTTTTCCAGACGGTGGAGAACACCTAAGGAACTGGTTACTGGCAGGATTTGTCTCTCTCCTTTTCATTCCTATCTCTTATCCTTCTGGCCACCTCTGTCTACTTCCTCCCTCTCCTCTTCCCTGTATAACTCCATAAATACCTCTGAGCGGGCCAGACTATAGAGCGCACATAAGGAAGTGACTACTGGCTAGCTTGCTCTCTCCTCTTTTGATCTCACTGCATCTCAATCCAGTCATCTCTAAATACCCCCTCCCTCTTCTCTTCTCCATGTAACTCAGTGAACCTCTCTGGGTGTCCCTCAATGTGGAGAAACTTTTCATCTTTAACCTAGATGTTTTATCATCGGTGCTGTATAGATGCAGAAGTCTAGAGGCTACTGTAAAAATAAAACTGAAAACCAGAAGCAGGAGGCTTAAGTCCAAAGCCTGAGAACATCAGAGAACTCCTGATTTCAGGGAACATTAATCAATAGGAGCTCATCAAACGCCTCCATACCTACACTGAAGCCAAGCTCCACCCAAGGGCCAACAAGTTCCAGAGCAAGACATACCACACAAATTCTCCAGCTACACAGAAACACACCCCTGACCTTCAGTATACAGGCAGCTCAAAGTTACTCCCAAACCTTTGACGTCTCATAACCCATTACTGGTCACTCCATTGCACTCCAGAGAGAAGAAACCGAGCTCCACCCACCAAAACTCCAACACAAGCCTCCCTAACCAGGAAACCTTGACAAGCCACTGATACAACCCCACCCACAGTGAGGAAGCTTCATAATAAAGAAAGAATGCCACAAATTACCAGAATATAAAAAGGCCACCCCAAACGCAGCAATATAATCAAGATGAAGAGACAGAGGAATACTGAGCAGGTAAAGGAACAGGAGAAATGCCCACCAAACAAAACAAAAGAGGAAGAGATAGGGAATCTACCTGAGAAGGAATTCCAAATATTGATAGTGAAAATGATCCAAAATCTTGAAAGCAAAATGGAATCACAGATAAATAGCCTAGAGACGGGTTGAGAAGATGCAAGAAAGTTTTAACAAGGACCTAGAAGAAATAAAAAAGAGTCAATATATAATGAATAACGCAATAAATGAGATCAAAAACACTCTGGGGGCAACAAAGAGTAGAATAACAGAGGCAGAAGATAGGATTAGTGAAATAGAAGATAGAATGGTAGAAATAAATGAATCTGAGAGGAAAAAAATAAAAAAGAATTAAAAGAAATGACAATCTCAGAGACCTCCAGGACAATATGAAACACTCCAACATTCGAATTATAGGAATCCCAGAAGAAGAAGACAAAAAGAAAGACCATTAGAAATCCTTGAGGAGATAATAGTTGAAAACTTCCCTAAAACAGGGAAGGAAATAATCACCCAAGCTCAAGAAACACAGAGAGTTCCAAATAGGATAAACCCAAGGCAAAACACCCCAAGACACATATTAATCAAATTAACAAAGATCAAACACAAAGAACAAATATTAAAAGCAGCAAGGAAAAAAAAAAAACAAAAAAAACAAATAACACACAAGGGGATTCCCATAAGGATAACAGCTGATCTTTCAATAGAAACTCTTCAGGCCAGGAGGGAATGGCAAGACATACTTAAAGTGATGAAAGACAATAACCTACAGCCCAGATTACTGTACCCAGCAAGGATCTCATTCAAATACGAAGGAGAAATCAAAAGCTTTACAGACAAGCAAAAGCTGAGAGAATTCAGCACCACCAAACCAGCTCTCCAACTAATTCTAAAGGATATTCTCTAGACAGGAAACACAAAAAGGGTCTATAAACACAAACACAAACAATAAAGTAAATGGTAATGGGATCATACTTATCAATAATTACCTTAAATGTAAATGGGTTGAATGTCCCAACCAAAAGGCAAAGACTGGCGGAATGGATACAAAAACAAGACCCCTCTATATGCTGCTTACAAGAGACCCACCTCAAAACAAGGGACACATACAGACTGAAAGTGAAGGGCTGGAAAAAGATATTCCATGCAAATAGAGACCAGAAGAAAGCAGGAGTAGCAATACTCATATCAGATTAAATAGACTTTAAAACAAAGGCTGTGAAAAAAGACAAAGAAGGACACTACATAATGATCAAAGGATCAATCCAAGAAGAAGATATAACAATTATAAATATATATGCACCCAATATAGGAGCACTGCAATATGTAAGACAAATGCTAACAAGTATGAAAGGGGAAATTAACAATAACGCAATAATAGTGGGAGACCTTAATACCCTACTCACACCTATGGACAGATCAACTAAACAGAAAATTAACAAAGAAATGTAAACTTTAAATGATACATTAGACCAGTTAGACCTAATTGATATCTATAGGACATTTCACCCCAAAACAATGAATTCCACCTTTTTCTCAAGTGCTCATGGAACCTTCTCCAGGATAGATCACATCCTGGGCCATCTATCTAACCTTGATAAATTTAAAAAAATCAAAATCATTCCAAGCATCTTTTCTGACCATAATGCATTAAGATTAGATCTCAATTACAGGAGAAAAAACTGTTAAAAATTCCAACATATGGAGGTTGAACAACACACTTCTAAATAACCAACAAATCACAGAAGAAATCAAAAAAGAAATCAAAATATGCATAGAAAATAATGAAAAAAACACAACAACCCAAAACCTGTGGGACACTATAAAAGCAGTGCTAAGAGGAAAGTTCATAGCAATACAGGCATACCTCAAGAAACAAGAAACAAGTCAAATAAATAACCTAACTCTACAACTAAAGCAACTAGAAAAGGAAGAATTGGAGAACCCAGAATTAGTAGAAGTAAAGAAATCTTAATCATTAGGGCAGAAATAAATGCAAAAGAAACAAAAGAGACCATAGCAAAAATTAACAAAGCCAAAAGCTGGTTCTTTGAAAGGATAAATAAAATTGACAAACCATTAGCCAGACTCATCAAGAAACAAAGAGAGAAAAATCAAATCCATAAAATTAGAATTGAAAATGAAGAGATCACAACAGACAACACAGAAATACAAAGGATCATAAGAGACTACTATCAGCAATTATATGCCAATAAAATGGACAACGTGGAAGAAATGAACAAATTCTTAGAAAACTACAATTTTCCAAAACTGAACCAGGAAGAAATAGAAAATCTTAACAGACCCATCACAAGTACAGAAATTGAAACTGTAATCAGAAATCTTCCAGCAAACAAAAGCCCAGGTCCAGACGGCTTCACAGCTGAATTCTACCAAAAATTTCAAGAAGAGCTAACACCTATCCTACTCAAACTCTTCCAGAAAATTGCAGAGGAAGGTAAACTTCCAAACTCATTCTATGAGGCCACCATCACCCTAATACCAAAACCTGACAAAGATGTCACAAAAAAAGAAAACTACAGGCCAATATCACTGATGAACATAAATGCAAAAATCCTCAACAAAATTCTAGCAATCAGAATCCAACAACACATTAAAAAGATCATACACCATGACCAAGTGGGCTTTATCCCAGGGATGCAAGGATTCTTCAATATCCACAAAGAAATCAATGTAATTCACCACATTAACAAATTGAAAAATAAAAGTCATATGATTATTTCAATAGATGCAGAGAAGGCCTTTGACAAAATCCAACATCCATTTATGATAAAAACTCTCCAGAAAGCAGGAATACAAGGTACATACCTCAACATAATAAAAGATATATATGACAAACCCACAGCAAACATTATCCTCAATGGTGAAAAATTGAAAGCATTTCCCCTAAAGTCAGGAACAAGACAAGGGTGCCCACTTTCACCGCTACTATTCAGCATAGTTCTGGAAGTTTTGGCCACAGCAATCAGAGCAGAAAAAGAAATAAAAGGAATCCAAATTGGAAAAGAATAAGTAAAACTCTCACTGTTTGCAGATGACATGATCCTCTACATAGAAAACCCTAAAGACTCCACCAGAAAATTACTAGAGCTCATCAATGAATATAGTAAAGTTGCAGGATATAAAATCAACACACAGAAATCCCTAGCATTCCTATATACTAATAATGAGAAAGTAGAAAAAGAAATTAAGGGAACAATTCCATTCACCATTGCAACAAAAAGAATAAAATACTTAAGCATATATCTACATAAAGAAACTAAAGACCTATATATATAAAACTATAAAACACTGATGAAAGAAATCAAAGAGGATACTAATAGATGGAGAAATATACCATGTTCATGGATTGGAAGAATCAATATAGTGAAAATGAGTATACTACCCAAAGCAATTTACAAATTCAATGCAATCCCTATCAAGCTACCAGCCATATTTTTCACAGAACTAGAACAAATAATTTCAAGATTTGTATGGAAATACAAAAAACCTCGAATAGCCAAAGCAATCTTGAGAAATAAGAATGGAACTGGAGGAATCAACTTGCCTGACTTCAGGCTCTACCACAAAGCCACAGTCATCAAGACAGTATGGTACTGGCACAAAGACAGACATATAGATCAATGAAACAAAATAGAAAGCCCAGAGATAAATCCACACACATATGTACACCTTATCTTTGACAAAGGAGGCAAGAATATACAATGGAGTAAAGACAATCTCTTTAACAAGTGGTGCTGGGAAAACTGGTCAACCACTTGCAAAAGAATGAAACTAGATCACTTTCTAACACCGCACACAAAAATAAACTCAAAATGGATTAAAGATCTAAATGTAAGACCAGAAACTATAAAACTCGTAGAGGAGAACATAGGCAAAACACTCTCCGACATAAATCACAGCAGAATCCTCTATGATCCACCTCCCAGAATTCTGGAAATAAAAGCAAAAATAAACAAATGGTACCTAATTAAAATTAAAAGCTTCTGCACAACAAAGGAAAATATAAGCAAGGTGAAAAGACAGCCTTGAGAATGGGAGAAAATAATAGCAAATGAAGCAACTGAAAAACAACTAATTCAAAAATATACAAGCAACTTATGCAGCTCAATTCCAGAAAAATAAATGACCCAGTCAAAACATGGGCCAAAGAACTAAATAGACATTTCTCCAAAGAAGACATACGGATGGCTAACAAAGACATTAAAAGATGCTCAACATCACTCATTATTAGAGAAATGCAAGTCAAAACCACAATGAGGTACCACTTCACACCAGTCAGAATGTCTGCAATCCAAAAATCTGCAAGCAATAAATGCTGGGGAGGGTGTGGAGAAATGGGAACCCTGCTACACTGTTAGTGGGAATGCAAACTAGTACAGCCACTATGGAGAACAGTGTGGAGATACCTTAAAAAATTGCAAATAGAACTACCTTATGATCCAGCAATGCCACTGCTGGGCATATACACCGAGGAAACCAGAATAGAAAGATACACATGCAACCCAATGTTCATCGCAGCACTGTTTATAATAGCCAGGACATGGAAACAACCTAGATGTCCATCAGCAGAAGAATGGATAAGAAAGCTGTGGTACATATACACAATGGAGTATTACTCAGCCATTAAAAAGAATACATTTGAATCAGTTCTGATGAGATGGATGAAACTGGAGCCGATTATACAGAGTGAAGTAAGCCAGAAAGAAAAACACCAATACAGTATACTAACACATATATATGGAATTTAGAAAGATGGCAATGATGACCCTGTATGCAAGACAGGAAAAAAGACACAGATGTGTATAGTGGACTTTTGGACTCAGAGGGAGAGGGAGAGGGTGGGATGATTTGGGAGAATGGCATTAGAACATGTACACTACCATGTAAGAATCAAATTGACAGTCTATGTCAGATGCAGGATACAGCATGCTTGGGGCTGGTGCACGGGGATGACCCAGAGAGATGTTATGGGGAGGGAGGTGGGAGGGGGGTTCATGTTTGGGAACGCATGTATACCCACGGTGAATTCATGTCAATGTATGGGAAAACCAATACAGTATTGTAAAGTAAAATAAAGTAAAAATAAAAATTTAATAAAAAACATATAAATTCTGTAGTAACCTTACTATCTTCGTGTCATACAAATGTTAGTCACATATAAGAGACAAGAAACAGGAAAATACAATGCATTTTGCTTCTTAATTATAATAAGATAGCTTCAGAGACCTGGTTACCAAACAGAGGAACTTGGATTCTTTATGTTAGATGATCTATACACTCCCTCATTTTTGTTATTTGCATTAGCTATATCTTTATAAATGGAAAAAAAAAAAACTTTTCCAGGAAAATTATGTTTTAATTGCAAACAAGATGGATGATTTACTTTCAGAGTAAGGCCACAGAGTAAGTACTAACTGTTCTAACAAATTATCTATAAAGTACCCATGGAATGACACTTCAATTTTTACTTATTGTTTATATTGGCACAATGTAGAAACTTCTCAATCAGAACTTTTAATGTATTCCAATTTTATTACAAAAATAATTGGAAACACAATTATAGAATAAAGATTTGTTAGCACTGTGCCTAGTATCAATTAAATATTTGATTAATGAATGGAAAAGGAATGTAGTTTTCCCAATCCTCTTAATTGTGAAAGCATGCAAAGCCAGATTAAATTTCCTTGAATGGATGTGCTATCAACAGCAAAGCCACTGAAAAATTATAAGTTTTTTCCTCTCTGTAGATAGTATTTCCATCTCTTTTGCTTTTGAACATTTTAGTTTGCTCTTGATAAAAATTTGGCTGTAAAGGACAGTACAAGTAACACTTAAAATATTCAGAGCAATTTTGTTAAGATTTAGTCTGTTCTTTTTATTGCCTGACAAAATTTACTGTAGATGGAGAATCTTGGCTTGGGTGTTGAAGATTGTCCAGAAGTCCTGAGATGTGAGCCCAGCAACTCTGAGACCCCAAGCAGTACACAAATGCCTTATGGAGAAGTAGGTGATCGGTGACCCCCTTGGAGATTGTGAACTAAGCACCAAGAATCTTCTAGCTACAAATGAACCAAATAGGTTACTGCTTCTCAGATCCATTGCAGGGAAAAGGAAAAAAGAAAAAAAAGACGGTACATGGTGCCCACAAAATCACTAGTGCCTATGATTGTACATTGTCCCCCTTTTTTTATAATATATGTAAATTTTATTCTAAATGTACCTGGAAAGAAAGGGTAAGATCAAAAGCACACTGTGTGATATGGAAATTGCACTTCCAGCATATATTTCAATTATGTCATGGAGTTTGAATTTAGAAGTACAGGAGTTTGGGGAACTGTGCTTTCTTTCCAGTGGGTGCAGATGGTTGATATATTCATTATTGAAGATAAAGAGGATTTCATAGGATATTTTTGGCCAGAAAAAAAAAAAAAAAAAAAGAGCTCTAGGTAAGAAATTCAGGGTCTTCATTAGGGGAAGTTTTATTTACATATTGTCTTTCTTATGGTATTATGTTTTTCTGTTGTGTAAGCTTTTTCACTGAATATTTTGGATATTTTCTAGCATAATAAGAGGATAGTTAGGTCACTAAGATCAGTCTAACTACATCTCAAAAAAAATATGCCATCTGTGCAAACTTAATAGAGGACACTATTGCAAGTTGGGTTTTTCATTTCTTAAATCATGTGGATTTGTGTATGTGTATATTGAGACATATATGTGTGCAATTTAAAATACTATATATTTTTTAAAGAGCATACATCTTTCTACAGAGTTTTGCCAGATACAATTAAACCTCATTTGCTATAAATTCAAGTATGTGAATCAATACTTGTGGTGAAAATAACATTACTGTAAATCAGTCTTTCTGGTCTTCAATGTGAAATCGAAGAAGAAAAGAAAATTGCTAAACAAAGATTCAAGACTTCTGGGAGATTTCAGTGTATGCTTCTGGTTTTCAGTTTTCTCATCTGATATTGATATTGTATTATAAGTCATTTAAGGACCTTCTAATGAAATATTTAATATTGATTAAATGAAATGATATTTACATATATTTGCTATAAGCCACATAAGAAAGCTGAGTGCCAAAGAAATGATACTTTTAAACTGTGGTGCTGGAGAAGACTCTTGAGAGTCCCTTAGACTGCAAGGAGATCAAACCAGTCCATCCTAAAGCAAGTCAGCCCTGAATATTCATTGGGAGGACTGATGCTGAAGCTGAAACATCAAAATTTTGGCCATCTGATGTGAAGAACTGCCTCATTGTAAAAGACCCTAATGCTGGCAAAAACTGAAAGCAGGAGGAGGAGATGATAGAGGACAGGATGGTTGAATGGCATCACCGACTTGATGGACATGAGTTTGAGTAAGCTCCAGGAGTTGATGATGGACAGGGAAGCCTGGCATGCTGCAGTCCATGGGGTCACAGAGAGTCAGACATAACTGAGCAACTGAACTGAACTGAACATATGTCACGATATAAGAAAAAGGTTCAGCGAATGTTTGGTCTTTCCTTTCATTTGTTTCATCTAGATCAAAGTATACTATAACTTTTCCTAACAACTCACATGAGCTTAGTCAAATATTAAGATTTCTCACCATTTTAGATTATGAGTTTCACATAAAATAGTTTGGCTTACTTTTGAGTGAGCAGAGTGGAACATGTGTTTACAGACCCCTTCTCTTTAGATCTACTAAAGAAAATCTGGTATATTCTCTCTCTTTATATATAAATATATATATATATAATATATATATTCTCTCTCTTTATATATAAAACATTATATATATATATATATATATATGTATAATTTGGCTTTCCTGGTGTCTCAGCAGTAAAGAATCTTCCTGCAAAGAAGGAGCCAGAGGAGATGAGGTTTTGTTCCCTGGGTTGGGAAGATCCCCTGGTGAAGGAAAAGGCAACCCACTCCAGTATTCTTGCATGGAAAATTCCATGGACAGAAGAGACTGAAAGGCTACAGTCCATAGCATTGCAAAGAGTTGGACATGACTGAAGCAACTCAGCATGTAGCACATATATATATATACTTATGATATGTATTCATATAAAATTATAATATGTGATAATCACTATCTCATATTTAATGATATAATATATGATATATAAAATTATCTAATAAATGAGATAATTTTATAAGTAAATATGAGAATAGGAGATAATGATAGATCTCTGGAGACATCTTTAAATTATTAATGATATATGTCATTATCTTCGGAATTTAAAGATGAGGCTACTGACAGTATTAAAGAGTTATTTGATCAATGGAATTTTCACACATAATTCAAATGACAAGTACTTTTTATTAGAACAAAACATTCTGTACAACATTGCTTTGAGAATGTGTAGATCTTTTCAAAATATTTGAAAAACATGGAAAGCTTTTGTTCTCCATGCACGTATTGTTTATGGCATTCTCAAATTTATTTCAATGTATTATTATTATTTTTAATATAAACTTATTTATTTTAATTGGAGGTTAATTACTTTACAATATTGTATTGGTTTTGCCATACCTGTGGCAGATTCAATGTATTATTGATATATAATTGTGTAACAGAGAAAACCATAGCCTTGAAGTCTGTTTTAATCCCTCTGTTTACCCTCTGTATCAGAGACCTTATTGACAAATATTACAATTTCCTATTTAGTCTATTATTCTGTTTCTTACAATGAATTATAACCTACTTCAGGCTTTCTTGATTACCTTTTATAAATCATTGTATTCTTAGCATGTAGCATTACATTTGATACATAGTAAATCATAAATGTTATCAGTGAATAATCATTTAATGATTTGCCATGCCATATATTTTTTTTAAATTTCAATTGCCTCAATTTGTATGATTGGTATACTATTTATTTATTTATTTTGCAATGCCACACAGCATGCAAAATCTGGGTTTCCCAACCAGGGATTGAACCTGTACCCCTAATTGTGGAACCACAGAGTCTTAACCATTGGACTTTCAGGGAATTCCCCCAGTATACTACTTAAAGAGATATTTTAAATGATAAAGTTATCTAGTATCAAAAAGATATTTGAATGTTTTTTCTTTCAAACAATATATTAGTATAAACAATCATTCCTTATGAAATGATTATGTCTACTTTTTACTTACGAAAGTGGCCAATCACAATAGGTGCCAATGAAATCACAGTGCAGAGAGACTTTTCTATAGAAAAGCTGTTTATTTAAAAGAAATCAAATGAGAACATTAGTATTGTGCAATTACTGTAGTAATTATGTACTATTGATTTCTGTATTTTTTATGCATTTGTTTTAGAAGTTATAGAAGTATTATGCATTTAGTGTGGCCAATTTGAAGAAAAAATGTAACAGTTTTTGTGGCCTTTTCCCTTTATTGCTGTTAATTTTATTAATATTTTAATGTTTCCTTTCATCATTCTTTCTCTTAATATTTTAAGATCGTATGAAATGTACTCCTCTGTCACATTTAACATATATTTAAAACATTTATTTGATATATCTCTCACATACAATTTTAAAGGCTCTGTAACATTTCACAGTCTTTTGGAAAGCACACACTTTAGAGGCCTCTCTTCTCTAGAAAATGGGTTTTATTCATCATCATCAATGCCAACTAAAAGAAAAAGAGACAACGTTAAGAACTATGAGTTTCAGTTTTATTCTGGGACCTTACTGAGAACTATAACCCAGGAAACAGCCTCTTAGTAGTTCTGCTCCAAATAGGTAGGGAGACAAGCCAGTATATAGATGACTTATGTGGGCTTCCCAGGTGGAGCTGGTGGTAAAGAGAAGTAAGAGACATGTGTTCAGTCACCTGTTCAGGAAAATCCCCTGGAGGAGGGCACAAGAACCCATTCCAGTACTCTTTACTGGAGGATTCCATGGGCAGAGGAACCTGGCGGGCTGCAGTCCATAGGGTTGCAAAGAGTCAGACATGACTTCAGTAACTTAGCAAATACAACACATATGACTTTTTGGCTAAGGGATACACTCAATAAAGCAGGCATTTTCCTAAGAGGTTACTCTTATGGAAACAGATATCTCACTGATTTTAGTGTTGTTCTTTCTGTGGGAACATACAAGAATCTGAATTCATTAAAACTCTTTCTGAAATGTACCTCTGACTGATGCCTGTTTTTCTCAGAGGTAGAGTGCTTCATCCTGTGTTTAATCCTGAATTTCTCACAGGGTGCACTGTTGGTCTGTGACTACATTGGCTAATAATTGAATCCTTGTAGAACTGGATAGTGGGTAATACCTTTGTTTTACACTAACTTTCTTGTTTAGACTAATATTCTTGTTTCACACTTTCTATTATTTATCATCTTTCTTCACTTCTGAAACACACTGAAAAAAATTTAATGGCCTTCCAATTGTATTAATAAAATTTATTGGTGACCACTTTATTTTCTGATATCTTTAGTTATACCTCCATATATTACATAACTTTGTATTTGGGGGACTTTTTTTCTTATTTTCTGTTTTTTCCTTTTTACTATATGTTTACACAAAAATAAATATGCTTGATAAAGATAATATATTAAGAAAATTGGCTTTGAAAATAAACTTTTAAACTTTAAATTTTTAGAAAACTGCATGATTTTGAACAAGCTCTTCAACTTCCTTCAGCTTCATTTTCCTCATCTATAAAATGGGAATAATTTTAGTGTTCATTTCCTAGGATTGTTGTAACTATTTAATAAAATTATGTAAATAAATAGTCTTAAAAAACCTTAGATATTGTGTATATAGTACAGTTAGCTTGTACTGTATTATTTGTGTCATTAATTCTGGTATAACACTAGAGTCAGACACATGATTTTAATGTTTAAATTCATAGGAAGTTAAAACCAGTAAGTCTGAGGCACAGTTCTTACAATTGACTGGATGATAATCTCAAAGCTCTGAAATATCTGACAAGGCACAAATACAAATGCTTAACCTCATTGACTGCATTAAAGTTGAAAGGTATCTGTGAAACAATAGCAACAAGCTATACTTTTAGGCAAGGTAATATTCTGTCTTATTCTTATAATTCCTTCTTGACTATTAAATCTCTGAGGTGTGCTTAGTGTAAAGATAGAAGTCATTTGGGTTTAATTATTTTTGTCTTTGAAAAGCTAATATGTGAATAGAGCTATAAAGATTTTTTATTCCTATATTAATGTAAATACTTGTAATAGAAACGTGTCTCAGGCCCTTTAAATATTTTCTATATTAGTCTTCAGTTCAGTTCAGTTCAGTTCAGTTCAGCCACTCAGTTGTGTCCAACTCTTTGCGACCTCATGAATTGCAGCATGCCAGGCCTCCCTGTCCATCACCAACTCCCAGAGTTCACTCAGACTCACATCCATCCAGTCAGTGATGCCGTCCAGTCATCTCATCCTCTGTCATCCCCTTCTCCTCCTGCCCCCATCCCTCCCAGCATCAGAGTGTTTTCCAATGAGTCTACTCTTCACATGAGGTGGCCAAAGTACTGGAGCTTCAGCTTTAGCATCATTCCTTCCAAAGAAATCCCAGGGCTGATCTCCTTCAGAATGGACTGGTTGGATCTCCTTGCAGTCCAAGGGACTCTCAAGAGTCTTCTCCAACACCACAGTTCAAACGCATCAATTCTTCGGTGTTCAGCCTTCTTCACAGTCCAACTCTCACATACATGACCACTGGAAAAAACATAGCCTTGATAAGACGGACCTTAGTCGGCAAAGTAATATCTCTGCTTTTGAATATGCTGTCTAGGTTGGTCATAACTTTTCTTCCAAGGCTGAATAGTTTGACATCATATTATAATTATTATGATGAGAAAATTGATTCATAAAGGTATGAATTAAGTCTATCAATTTTTAAGCTTGTTGAACAATGCATTAACAGGCAAAGATGGGTAGGCAAAAGAAAGTTGCAGAGAGGGAGAAAGACAGATATCTTTATATCTGGTTAGAGGTGCTATAACAGTTGCTGACTTCCTTAAATCTGAATTTTTAAAAGCATCAATTGTCTGACTTTAGGCAAATATTGCAGTTTCTTAATGTCATTCTCCTGCATAAAAAGGAAACAACAGTCCCCAAAATTGAGATATTGTGATTTTCAAACTAGAAGTATGGAAAGGCACATAAAAATAACAAAGCATTAAAGAACAGTTTTTCTAATTTTTAAATATGCATTCTTTAAGTTGAACATATTTCACGCTATTTGGATGATTTCACTAAAATAAAACTACATAAAAAATCTTAGGGGAAAAAAAGGTATTTAAAGGATTTGGTTAAGGAACAATTAAAAAAGGAGGTTTTGTAACTTTTCAGGAAATGATTATTGGATGTATATGCCAAAGGCAAATTGAAGTAGCATTGCATCGGTAGCAGTCAGGGTTCTGTCACCTTATAATTGCACATCCCTAGACATATGACTTAATCTTTATAATCTTAAGCTGTCTCTTCTGAAACATTCAACGACCAATCCTTTGTATATCAACTATTAATCTCTTTCCAGTATATGGTTGTTCTTTCCCCACTAAGAGTTTTGAGAGAAATAGATTTGCATTCAGGCACTTGACACATTTGAAATGAATTTTTGTATAAATCAGGTACTTTCATAGGAAGCAGAAATGCAGAAAGATTAAATAGTACCTGAAGCAAAATACTGGTTAGGGACAGTATATATAAACATTTAATTACATTACTGTATTTAAATGTTGAATGCTGTTGTGTTCAGTGCACTACAATAATAGAGCATTAATAACACTACTTACAAGACAGCTTTACAGAAGAGGGAGCATGCAAATTTGAATTCGAGTAAGGAGACAAAAAGGCATCATTTTTCTTTTAACTTTCTGTTCAATCACACAAAATTAATGACAAAATAAAAACTTAGATGAATCCAGCTTACCTTGCTATAAACATAAGTATGTAATTAAAATGCATGGAATTAAATAAAAAGAATTAAAAATTTAAATCTCAAAAGATTAACTTAGTTCTCAATAGAACAGCTTTTTCTCTTAAGTATAAAAGCATTATCTTTCATTTATTATGTCTCTTTTTATTTAAAAGAAGTATTACTTAAATAGTCATTGTTATATGTGGTTGACTATGAAGAACTTAAGTCAGAAACTTTAATGTGGAAATAGATGGCATTGAATACAATAAGAGTCCCAAGCGGGGCGGGGGAGTGATTTTTGTTAGAGTGCTTCCTTTTGCAATATAGATTAGTCTAGGTCTTGAATATTCACAATTCGAGATGTATGCAGAGATCTAAAATCAGAGCTCACATAGCCATTATAAAACAAACATACTTGACTCAGTGTCAATCTTTATTATGAAAACACTATTTTCTCAGAGATAGGGAAATAGGTTTGTAGGGCAGCAACTTGTGTGATTTTCCATCCTAAACTCCTGAGTAATGAATGATAGAAGTCATTCTCACCATCTCTCAGTCAGTTTTCCTCCATTACTGAAAGGTAATATAGTGTCGTTTCTGAGGCTCTGTGACTTGGAAACCGTTGAATGCCAAATTACATATTTTCATAGCTTTAAATTGGTAAATAATAACCTGGTATCTAGCATGAACCCAGGAGTGGATTGTTCCAGTTAATCAGATATTTTTATGCTCTACTAAAGGGCTTCCCTCCTAACTCAGCTGATAAAGAATCCACCTGCAATGGAGGAAACCCAGGTTAACTTCCTGGGTCGGGAAGATCCCCTGGCGAAGGGATAGTTTACTCACTTCAGTATTCATGGGCTTCCCTGGTAGCTCAGATGGTAAATAATTTGCCTTCAATGCAGAAGACCTGGGTTTGATCCCTGGGTTGGAAAAATCCCCTGGAAGGGGGCATGGCTACCCACTCCAGTATTCTTGCCTGGAGAATGCCCATGGACAGAGGAACCTGACAAGCTACAGTCCATGGGGTTGCAGATTACTACTTCATTCATTCTGTAAATCAATCTTTCAGATTCCCACACCTTCAAAAGATGTCCCTAGTCTGTATTTCCAGATATCAATAGTTAATATCAGAAAATCACACTTTCCATCCTCTATAATCTTCATTCACTGACTCTATGACTTGGGCAATTAATCTAATGGCTGTGATTTTAGTTTTTCTTATTTGAAAATGAGAATAAAAATGGTATCTGTCTACTTCAATGTATAGAATATTATTATTGACACTGCAAAATCTTCTTTTATGCCAAATCATATATTATTACGATCTTCATTTGCATTTCTCCAGTATGCTGATTGGATGTGTGGCCCTAGAGAAGGGAATGACACACTACTTCAGTATTCTTTCCTTGAGAACCCCATGAACAGTATGCAAAGGCAAAAATAGGATACTGTAAAATGAACTCACCAGGTCAGTAGGTGCCAAATATGCTACTGGAGAACAGTGGAGAAACAACTTCAGAAAGAGTGAAGAGACAGACCCAAAGCAATAACACTGTTGTGGATGTGACTGGTGGTGGAAGTAAATTCTGATGCTGTAAAGAGCAATATTTGTATAGTAACCTGGAAGTTTAGGTCCATGAATCAAGGCAAATTGGAAGTGGTCAAATAAGAGATGGCAAGAGTGAACGTCAACATTTTAGTAATCAGTGAAATAAAATGGACTGGAATGAGTGAATTTAACTCAGATGGCCATTATATCTACTACTGTGGGTACAAATCCCTTAGAAGAAATGGAGTAGCCCTCATAGTCAACAAAAAAGTCCTAAATGAAGTACTTGGATATAATCTCAAAAACGACAGAATTAACTGTTTGTTTCCAAGGCAAACTATTCAATATCACAGTAATCCAAGTTTATGCCCTAACAAGTAATACTGAAGTAGTTGAAGTTGAAAGATTCTATGAAGACCTACAAGACCTTCTAGAACTAACATTCAAAAAAGATGTCCTTTTCGTTATAGGAGTCTGGAATGCAAAAATAGGAAGTCAAGAAATACCTGGAGTAACAGACAAATTTGGCCTTGGAGTTCAGAATAAAGCAGGGCAAAGGCTAATATAGTTTTTCCAAGAGAATGCACTGGTCATAGCAAACACCCTCTTCCAACAACACAAGAGAAGACTCTATATATGGACATCACCAGATGATCAATACCAAAATCAGATTGATTATCTTCTTTGAAGCCAAAGATGAAGAAGCTCTATACAGAGAGCAAAAACAAAACCAGGAGCTGACTGTGGCTCAGATCATCAACACCTTATTGACAAATTCAGACTTATATTGAAGAAAGTAGGGAAAACCACTAGGCAATTCAGGTATGGCCTAAATCAAATCCCTTACAATTATAGTGGAGGTGATAAATAGATTTAAAGGATTAGATCTGATAGAGTGCCTGTAGAACTATGGACAGAGGTTCATAACTTTGTACAGGAGGCAGGGATCAAGACCACCCCCAAGAAAAAGCAATGCAAGAAGGCAAAATGGTTGTCTGACAAGGACTTACAAATAGCTGAGAAAAGAAGAAAAGTGAAAGGCAAAGGAGAAAAGGAAAGATATACCCATTTGAAGGCAGAGTTCCAAAGACTACCAAGGAGAAATAAGAAAGAAATCACTTCCTCAGTGATTAATGCAAAGAAATAGAGGAAAACAATACAATGGAAAGACTAGAGATTCCCCCAAGAAAATTAGAAATGCCAAGGGTACATTTCATGCAAAGATGGGTACAATAAAGAACAGAAATGGTAGGGAGCTAACAGAAACAGAAGATATTAAGGTGAAGTGGCAATAATACAGAGAAGAACTATACAAAAAAAATCTTCATGACCCAGATAATCATGATGGTGTGATTACTCACCAAGAGCCATACATCAAGGAATGTGAAGTCAGTCAAGTGGGCCTTAGAAATTATGCCTATGACGCTAGTCAAAATGATAGAATCCCAGTTGAGCTATTTCAAATCCTGAAAGATGATGCTGTGAAAGTGCTGCACTCAACATGCCAGCAAATCTGGAAAAAGCAGCAGCGGCCACAGGCCTGAAAAAGTTAGTTTCATTATAATCCCAAAGAAAGACAATGCCTAAGAATTGTCAAACTACCACACAATTGCAGTTATGCCCCACAATAGCAGAGCAATGCTCAAAATTCTCCAAGTCAGGCTTCAACAGCACATGAACCATGAACTTCCAGATGTTCAAGCTGGACTTACAAAAGGCAAAGGAACCAGAGATCAAATTTCCAAAATCCACTGGATCATTGAAAAAGCAAGAGAGATCCTGAAAAAGATCTACTTCTGCTTTATTGACTACGCCAATGACTTTGATGGTGTGGATCACAACAAACTGTGGAAACTTCTTAAAGATATGAGAATGCCAGACCACCTGACCTACCTCCTGAGACATCTGTATGCAGGTCAGGAAACAACAGTTAGAACTGGAAAAACAGACTGGTTTCAAATCAGGAAAGGAGTATGCAAAAGCTCTGTATTGTCATCCAACTTATTTAAATTCTATGCAAAGTACATCATAAGAAACACTAGGATGGATGAAGCACAAGCTGAAATCAATATTGCTGGGAGAAGTATCAATAACCTCAGATATGCAGATGACACCACCCCTATGGCAAAAAGTGAAGAGGAACAAAAGAGCCTCTTGATAAAAGTGAAAGAGGAGAGTGAAAAAGTTGGCTTAAAATTCAACATTCAGAAAATGAAGATCATGGCATCTGGTCCCACCACTTCATGGGAAATAGATGGGGAAACAATAGAAACAGTGAGAGACTTTCTTTTTGGGGGCTCCAAAATCACTTCAGATGGTGAGTGCAGCCATGAAATTTAAAAAGGCTTACTCCTTGGCAGAAAAGTTATGACCAACCTATTTAGCATATTAAAAAGCAGAGACATTATTTTCCCAACTAAGGTCTGTCTAGACAAGGCTATGGTTTTTCCAGTGGTCATGTATGGATGTGAGAATTGGACTGTGAAAGAAAGCTGAGCGCCAAAGAATTGATGCTTTTAAACTGTGGTGTTGGAGAAGACTCTTGAGAGTCCCTTGGACTGCAAGGAGATCCAACCAATGCATTCTAAAGGAGATCAGTCCTGGGTTTTCTTTGGAAGCAATAATGCTAAAGCTGAAACTCCAGTACTTTGGCCACCTCATGTGAAGAGCTGATTCATTGGAAAAGACTCTGATAATGGGAGGGATTGGGGGCAGGAGGAGAAGGGGACGACAGAAGAAGAGATGGCTGGATGGCATCACTGACTCAATGGACATGAGTTTGAGTGAACTCCGGGAGTTGGTGATGGACCGGGAGGCCTGGCGTGCTGCGATTCATGGGGTCACAAAGAGTCAGACACAACTGAGGGACTGAACTCTGAACTCTTACATATTCTATATGTGAGTATTATCTCTGATATTTTCTTGCAATATATTTTCACATTATTTATCTAATTTTTTATTTCATTATTAGTATGCTTTGATGACTATGCTTTTAATTTTATACATTTTTATTTATTCATTTTCCTTTATTGTTATTGTTTTCTATATTCTGGCAAATACATATTATACCTGCTCACCTCTGCAAGATAATATAAATGCTGTCTTATAGTACTAATCAAGAAACTGTTTTACCTCTTGCATTTATATCTACAATCCATGTTGTATTTGTTTTTGTAGATTGAATATCATGTTTGATTTTTCATGTCTTTCCTACTTTACTTGTTTCCAATAGTGAAATCATCTTGTACTGTAGTTTATTTGGGGGAAGTTTATTAGTAATACCCTAATTTTTTAAACAGACACAGGAACACAGGATCGTTCAGACACTACTATTTATTCTTTTATCACATTTTAAAAATTATATTTTTCTAGATTAATTTCCACTTCATATAGTTTACTTTCTTTTTTAGCATGAAGCTTCTCTCCTTTTGAGTTTATTTTTTTCTGTCTGTGGTGATGCACCCGTTTATATTCTTTGTGTTGATAATTTATGTCTCAGATCAGCCAATGAATATATCATTTGTATTAGACTTTTAAGTAAAAAAAAAGTCTTAGCTCTCCATTGTTCCATTATAATTGATTTGATGTTAACATGCTTTCTTTTATTCATATATTATGTTTTCAACACTGTCTTTAATGTGTTAATTTTTTTTTCCTGAGTAAGCTTTATCATCACAAATTGGGAATATATATTTTCATTTATATGTCATTCAAAACATTTAATAGTTTTTCCTGTGACATTTTTTGACCCATGTATTAGGTAAAGATACTTTACTTAATTTCCAAATATTATGGGTTTTGCAGTTATCTTATTTTTATTGATTTCTTATTTAATCCTATTAGTATAGTCAGACTATATATTCACTATGAGTATAGAACTTACAAAATTTGTTAATTGTTCCACAGTCACTTGAAAAGAGTGCAAATTGTATATTTCCTCTCCCTCACTTATGAAATTCATGGTTAATTTTTGATTGAAAATAATTATTTAGATTACCAGTTCTCACATTTCCATCCAACACCCTAGCCTCTAATTTTCTTACCTTCTGCCAGCAGAATTCACCTCAGTCACCTACTTCCATGGTCTTACTCTAAGCCAGTCTCTCATCATCTTTCTGTGGTGTGTATCATTAAATTTGAAAACCTAGGAATAAAGCCGCCATATGTCCTAGAAATCCCTCTACTAGGCATACACCCTGAGGAACCCAAATCTAAAAAATGACACAAGTACCACAATGCTCATTGCAGCATTATCTACAATAGCTAGGACATGGAAGCAACCTAGAGGTCTATTGAAAAATTAAAGGATAAAGAAGTTCTTGTACATATATACAATGGAATATTAGCCATAAAATGGAATGCATTTGAGTCAATCCTAATAAGGTGGATGAACCTAGAGCCTATTATACAGAGTGAAGTAAGTCAGAAAGAGAAAAACAATGATTGTATACTAAATTATATGTAGATATATGGAATCTAAGAAGATGGTATTGATAAACCTACTTACAGGACAGCAGTGAAGATACAGACATAGAGAACAGGCTTATAGAGATGGGGTATGGGGGAAGGAAGGAGAGGGTAGGCTGTATAGAGAGAGTAACGAGGAGACATACATTGCCATATGTAAAATAGGTAGCCAATAGGAATTTGCTGTTTAACTCACGGAACTCAAACAGGGGCTCTTTAACAACCTAGAGGATTGAGATAGGAAGGCGGTGGGAGAGATTTTAAGGATGGAGGAAACATATGTGTACCTGTGGAGGATTTATGTTGATGTTTGGCAAAAACAGACACAATGCTGCAAAGTAATTATCTTTCATTAAAAAGGAATTTAATTAAAATATGAATCAGTCATAGGGGCAGCATTGTGTAACTGTGAGGGCCACAACCAAGAATCTTGCCTACCCAGATGAAACAAACACTTTCTATGGTTATCTGGCTTTTTTGTCTTCGTGCTAGTCTAGTTAATTGCGTGGTCCCACTTTTATATATTCTAAAATATAGTTGTTCATACTTAAAATATGAAATACTATAGCTCTATATTTAACAATATATTTATTATATTTTTCAGTTCAGTTCAGTCGCTCAGTCGTGTCTGACTCTTTGCGACCCCATGAATCGCAGCACGCCAGGCCTCCCTGTCCATCACCAACTCCCAGAGTTCACTCAGATTCACGTCCATCGAGTCAGTGATGCCATCCAGCCATCTCATCCTCTGTTGTTCCTTCTCCTGCCCTCAACCCTCCCAGCATTAGAGTCTTTTCCAATGAGTCAATTATTCGCATGAGGTGGCCACAGTACTGGAGTTTCAGCTTTAGCATCAGTCCTTCCAAAGAAATCCCAGGGTTGATCTCCTTCAGAATGGACTAGTTGGAACTCCGTGCAATCCAAGGGACTCTCAAGAGTCTTCTCCAACACCACAATTCAAAAGCATCAATTTTTCAGTGCTCAGCTTTCTTCACAGTCCAACTCTCACATCCATACATGACTACTAGAAAAACCATAGCCTTGACTAGACGGACCTTAGCTGGCAAAATAATGTCTCTGCTTTTGAACATGCTATCTAGGTTGGTCATAACTTTTCTTCCAAGGGGTAAATGTCTTTTAATTTTATGGCTGCAGTCACCATCTGCAGTGATTTTGGAATCTAAAAAAGTAAAGTCTGACACTGTTTCCACTGTTTTCCCATCTATTTCCCATAAAGTGATGAGACCAGATGCCATGATCTTCGTTTCTGAATGTTGAGCTTTAAGCCAACTTTTTCACTCTCCTCTTTCAATTTCATCAAAAGGCTTTTTAGTTCCTCTTCACTTTCTGCCATAAGGGTGGTGTCATCTGCATATCGGAGGTTATTGATATTTCTCCTGGCAATCTTGATTCCAGCTTGTGTTTCTTCCAGTCCAGTGTTTCTCATGATGTACTCTGAATATAAGTTAAATAACCAGGGTGACAATATACAGCCTTGACGTACTCCTTCTCTTATTTGGAACCACTCTGTTGTTCCATGTCCAGTTCTAACTGTTGCTTCCTGACCTGCAGACAGATTTCTCAAGAGACACGTCAGGTGGTCTGGTATTCCCATCTCTTTCAGAATTTTCCACAGTTTATTGTGATCCACACAGTTAAAGTTTTTGGCATAGACAAGAAAGCAGAAATAGATGCTTTTCTGGAACTCTCTTGCTTTTTCCACAATCCAGGAGATGTTGGCAATTTGATCTCTGGTTCCTCTGCCTTTTCTGAAACCAGCTTGAACATCAAGAAGTTCATGGTTAATGTATTACTGAAGCCTGGCTTGGAGAATTTTGAGCATTACTTTACTAGCATGTGAGATGAGTGCAATTGTACGGTAGTTTGAACTTTCTTTGGCATTGCCTTTCTTTGGGACTGGAATGAAAACTGACCTTTTCCAGTCCTGTGGTCACTGCTGAGTTTTCTAAATTTGCTGGCATATTGAGTGCAGCACTTTCACAGCATCATCTTTCAGGATTTGAGACAGCTCAACTGGAATTCCATCACCTCCACTAGCTTTGTTCATAGTGATTCTTTCTAAGGCCCACTTGACTTCACATTCCAGGATGTCTGGCTCTAAATGAGTGATCACACCATCGTGATTATCCGGGTCATGAAGATATTTATTGTACAGTTCTTCCGTGTATTCTTGCCACCTCTTCTTATCATCTTCTTCTTCTGTTAAGTCCATACCATTTCTTTACTTTATCAAGCCCATCTTGGCATGAAGTGTTCCCTTGGTATCTCTAATTTTCTTGAAGAGATCTCTAGTCTTTCCTGTTCTGTTCTTTTCCTCTATTTCTTTGCACTGATCGCTGAAGAAGGCTTTCTTATCTCTTCTTGCTATTCTTTGGAACACTGCATTCAGATGCTTATATCTTTTCTTTTCTCCTTGGCTTTTCACTTCTCTTCTTTTCACAGCTATTTGTAAGGCCTCCCCAGACAGCCATTTTGCTTATTTGCATTTCTTTTCCATGGGGATGGTCTTGATCCCTGTCTCCTGTACAATGTCACAAACCTCATTCCATAGTTCTTCAGGCACTCTATCTATCAGATCTAGGCCCTTAAATCTATTTCTCACTTCCACTGTATAATCATAAGGGATTTGATTTAGGTCATACCTGAATGGTCCAGCAGTTTTCCCTGTTTTCTTCAATTTAATTCTGAATTTGGTAATAAGGAGTTCATGATCTGAGCCACAGTCAGCTCTGGTTTTGTTTTTGTTGACTGTACAGAGCTTCTCCACCTTTGGCTGCAAAGAATATAATCAATCTGATTTTGGTGTTGACCATCTTGTGATGTCCATGTTTAGAGTCTTCTCTTGTGTTGTTTGAAGAGAGTGTTTTCTATGACAAGTGCATTATCTTGGCAAAACTCTGTTAGTCTTTGCCCTGCTTCATTCCACATTCCAAGGCCAAATTTGCCTGTTACTCCAGGCATTTCTTGACTTCCTACTTTTGCATTCCAATCCCCTATAATGAAAAGGACATCTTTTTTGTGTGTTAGTTCTAAAAGGTCTTATAGGTCTTCATAGAATCGTTCAACTTCAGCTTTTTCAGCGTTACTGATTGGGACATAAACTTGGATTATTGTGATATTGAATGGTTTGCCTTGGAGACAGAGATCATTCTGTCATTTTTGAGATTGAATCCAAGTACTGCATTTTGGACTCTTTTGTTGACCATAATGGCTACGCCACTTCTTCTGAGGGATTCCTGCTTGCAGTAGTTGATGTAATGGTCATCTGAGTTAAATTCACCCATTCCAGTCATTTTAGTTCACTGATTCCTAGAATGTCGACCTTCACTCTTGCCATCTCTTGTTTGACCACTTCCAATTTGCCTTGATTCATGGAACTGACATTCCAGGTTCCTATGCAATATTGCTCTTTACAGCATTTGATCTTGCTTCTATCACCAGTCACATCCAAAGCTGAGTATTGTTTTTGCTTTGGCTCCATCCCTTCACTCTTTCTGGAGTTACTTCTCCACTGATCTCCAGTAGCATATTGGGCACTTACTGACCTGGGGAGTTCCTCTTTCTGTATCTATCATTTTGCCCTTTTGTTTATATTGTTAATATTTTCAAATGTTGTAGGAGACAGGAAGAATAAAAGAAAAGCAGGCCCTGGCAAGGGCTGCAAAAGAAATCTATGATTATTGATAAACTGGATGCTATAAGGTGTGAGACTCTTGAAACAAGTCCAGAGGGAACAGTTCATAATTTTGAAAATAAGATATGGTCCTGCGGTCGGAAAACTGACCCCAAACTGTTTCTCAATTGGCATTTCAGAGTCACATGTTTTACGTATCTGGTGGAAAATCTATAAAAAGGAATATTAGTCTTAGTTACTGATTTGTTCTTGATTACTGTTTCCTAATTACTCAATGGTTAATGATCATTTTGTTCTTTGGTCCCAAAGGCCACATGAGTTATAGTTTAACTCTCCGCATATTCTTTCATTCATAGCTGGAAGTATAAAAAAGCTGGCTTGGATTCAGTTTTAGCACCTTCACCTTGGAGCATATTGGTCCCCTGATCTTCGCTTTTCTCTGAATTCTTTTGTCTTGTTTCTCATTCTCTCACTGTGTCACGCTTTTGGAAACCCTGCTTGTCGAGCCAGTCTCGACAAAGTGTAAATTTATAATTAAATTGATTCAGCTACTTTTTCTCAGGTTTTAGTCTCTATATAATAAAGCCATGTTATAGACATGTGCAAATTTAATATTGCTATTTTAGTTTTAAATTGGCCTCTTTAAAAAAATTATGATTCCTTTTAATCTTTTGTAATATTGATTGACCCAAAATTTGACTTCCTATTTCAATGTACTATATCAGTCTTCTTATAACTGGTAGTTTTATAGTATATATGTTTTTTCTGGCCTTTTGTTATCAACTATTTGTGAACTTGTTTAAAATGTGAGGATAATTGAGGTGATCATTTAAGGTCAATTGAAGTTAATAGGTTGTTAGAAGTTAGATTACAATGTTTACTGTAGCTGTAAGTCTAGTGTCCATGATTTTCCATCTCCTCTTATTTATGTCCTTCTCTCAGAACTATTCTATAAATACCTTGTTTTATAGCTCTTTCAGCTCCTTTTTTCTATTAATTCACTGGAGGCCTGGAGATGTCTTAGTAATATTTGGGAGGGGGAATATTTTCTAATTTTATGGTTAAATTGATTTTGATAGGTCTTTGTTCTTGGGCTATGTATTGACACATTCATGAGTGTTTCTTGTCTTCTCCTCCCCCCCCCCTTTTGTAAGGGACAGATTATATGTGATGTAGCAGTCATTGAATGTATGCCCTTCCCTCCAGATAAGATAAGATTCTCCTAAAGTCTTATCACCTAAAAATTAAATCTTTATTATAGAAATCTTTTGGAGGTATTTCAAAATGCTTACTTTCATCTCATCCTGGGGGAATCCTTAGTGGTTTCTCACTGTGAAAACTGGCTATATTCCTAGAGTTAAAATGTGTGGAAGAGTGTCTCCAGCAAGATTGCAGATCCCTTGAAGCTTCTCACTCTCATTCTAGTCAATCCTCACTCACACTCTCCAGCCTTTCCAATGTCCTTACCAGTTAAGAGCTTCAGGGACTTTGCCCCAGAAAAAAAAATATATTGTCCACTTTCTTGTGTGCATCTTTCTCTCTCAATTTTGGAGTAACAGTTTATTTTTATCTCTATGACTTGTGGTATATATATGAACCACCACTGGCATTCTTCTTCAAGTCGTCCTGAACAATCAGCTATGTGTGTCCTTAACCAGTCACTTGATTTCTATTTACTTCAAACATTTTCTACATTTATCCTCCAAAAATATAAATTTTTGAGAAGACTTAAAAATAGTTAATGCCTTGTCACAGTAGTGAGCAGAACTTTAGAAGAAATAGTTTACATTATAGGTTATGAAATTGATAGGCGACTTCTTCAAAATCAAGAGAAAGGAAAATAAATATATGATGAAAATATCAGCCTTTCAGAGGATGTGAACAGAACTATTAAAGCAAAAAAAAAAAAAAAAAAAGAAGATGGAGAACCAACATACATCCAGCACAAAAATTATATTGTATAAGTGCCAAGATTAATCACAGCTTGTGAAGTATTATCTAGATTGAAAAATTACTTTTCAATATCTTACTGGCATGTTTCAAATGTAACCCCATTTTAAACTACTCAGAGATTCCCTTCTTGTATAAATCTTAACAAGATTAGATCTCAAAAATAAACTATACTATGGTTTGAAAAATGCATCTAAAAAGGCCAATACTAGTTCATATGATAAAATATTAATACTGGTTAGTATTTGTACTTGGAAGGAGCATTCCCATCTTTTAAATGATTAGTCATCACATCCTACTTCAACAACATGGAGGTTGGGGTGCAAACCCTGCTGAAAAAAAATGCCTATTACATATTTGGTTGTCATTATATGCAGTTCCTCTACAAATATACAGTTCCGTGTCCATAGATTCAATCAGCCATTGGATTGTGTATTACTTACTGTAGCATTTACTCTTGAAAAATTTTACCTATAAGTGTACCTGCACAGTTTAAACCTGTGTTGTTCAAGAGGCAAGTGTGTCTTCATCTAATTTGCATTATTTCAAAATAATAAAGGACAGAAAAAAATATCTTTCTGAAGCATGTGCCTGATTACCTCAGCATCTGGACTATTTTTTTGAGGGAAATACAGAAAATCAAAATTAACGCCTTGAACAGGGGAAACCTACAGGGTATATCCAGGGGTGCATGGACTTCTGGATCAGGCACTCTAGGAATTGGTGAGAGCTGAATGTCCCATGATGCTGTGCTGTGCTTAGTTGCTCAGTTGTGTCTGATGATGCAACTTCGTGGACTGCAGCCCGCCAGGCTCCTCTGTCCTTGGGGATGCTCCAGGCAAGAATACTGCCATGCCCTTTCCAGAGGATCTTCCCAACCCAGGGATCCAAATCAGATCTTCCGCCTTGCAGATGGATTCTTTATGGACTGAGCCAACAGGGAAGCCTGAATGAGCCATGATACAGAGGAAGTTTGGCTTTTCCTAGAGGATTCAGTCGAAGAGAAGAATGCCCAAGGTCATTCAGCTGCAAACTCCCATGACTCTCCAAAACGGCAGGACAGCTTCTTCCATGGGTACTTGGAGTGTCTGCTTGAACTGACAGAATTTGATGGATCTGTGATGAGTCAAAATGGTAGCTGATTGTTTCCTCTTCTTGCGTTTGGAGGAAGGGACAAAACGTGCACTTGAGAGGATTAGAGAGCACAAAAGTTCTCTAGACTTTTGAAGAGGGATAAGGTTTTGCCAATCAACTTACCACCAGTAGTTATTCTATTCCACTGCCCACGTTGTTTTCCCACTTCTTGCCAAACTGTAAAGGACTAAGGTATATAGGTATTATTGGATTTAAAACTGTCATAAATATGCACACAACACATATATACACATATACATAGGCGCATATACAACTCAACAACATAAGGGAGGAGATCCAAATTGTATATCACAAATAAATATATGTTAAAGAAACACTTTTGATTGCCAAAATTAAAAAAGTAAATATTAAAAAGAAAGCAAAAATGATTTATGGAAAGAAATGAAATCTGAATTTTTCGAACAATAGAGGGTGGAGACTAAAACATTGACCTTCCTGAGAAGATGATTAGTGATTTCAAGTATCCAATTAAAAAAATAAAAAAATAGAATAAACAATGAAATATTATAAGGAAAACGAGTTAGAAGAAAGGTACAAAGACATATTATGAACAATAAATGTTCTAAAAGGAAGAAAAATAATAAGACAACAATTTAGACAAATACAATAAGATAATTTCCTTTATCTAAAGAAAGGACTCAAGATTTGCTGTTGAAAAATTCACATTATGAAGTGTTTTTCAGGTAAACTAGCCATGTACAAACAGTCACACTATTTTGTAAGTTACATAATTTCATAAGTAATTTGAATTATAGTTGTTTAGTAAAATGTAACCATAACAAATTTTTATTTTGTAGCATGTTTCTGCATATATACCTAAAGAAGGTATGCCACAACTTATCATCATTGATTCCTTAATTCTTTAACTCGATTCTTTAACATGAAGGAAATTACATGTAGTTGGGAAAATAAATATATATATATATTTTTAATATATGAAATGTTTAAAGCATGCTATAGATGCAAAGACTGAAGTAATCAGTGACAAACCTAGTAGATGAAGCATCATTTATAAGTGGAAATATGTTCTTTTCTGTGGCAGCATTTTATCATCACCTGTTCAGAAAAAAATGGCATAGCTGAAGGTAGTCTTTATAATCACCTCTTTCTTCAATACATGTATTTAAGCATTTGAGAAGAATAGTATTTTAACTTTGTGAAAAGGTAGTATTATATATACATAGAAGTTTAAAATTTCTTGCTATTATAAACAACTGGGCTGTAGACATATATTCATTTGTCTATTGAAGGATTTTTGATTTAAGTTATAACATCAGTTCCAGGTGTACAACATGGTAAATCTGTATTTTTATAGCTGATATTCCATATAAATTTATTATAAAATATGGGTTAAATGCCCTGTGCTTTACATTAGATTTTTACATGTTCTAATTAGCTGTTTGTACTTCTTAATCCCCTTCATCTATTGTGATCCTCCCACTACCTCCTCCATTCTGGCAAACACCAGTTTGTTCTCTTTATCTGTAAGTGTTTGTTTTATTTATTTGCTTTATTTTTTTTGAAATTCCTTATATTAGAGAAAACATACAATATTTGTCTTTGTTTCACTTGTTTTACCATGTATAATACCCTCCTCATCCATCCTTGTTGTTGCAAATAGCAAAATTTTTATTTTTACAGCTGAGCAGTGTTCCATTGCACACACACACATACATGAAACCATATATGTATAAATAATATCATCTATATATTTCATATTCTTTGTCCATTCAACCGAACTATGTACCAGAATGAAAGGTTGTTGCTGAAACATGCAAAGACGGTTGTATTCTTGGCCTGCAGAGAAGAAGAATTCAATCTGGGGCCAGAGATGAGGCTTGATCACTCAGAGCTTTTGTGTAATGAAGTTTTATTAAAGTATAGAGGAGATAGAGAAAGCTTCTGACATAGACATCAGAAGGGGGTAGAAAGAGTATTCCCTTGCTAGTGTTAGCAATGGAATTATATACACTCAAATGAATCCAAAGAATGTCTGGAGATTGTAAAGACCTGACCAGACCTACTCCCATAATTTACATTTTAAGATAACAGGATTAGCCAGAAGGTTTAATCCAGAGACTGTCCTCAGGCAGGATATATTATTGTTATATAATCCTAAGGAATATAGAGGAAAAATCTTTGTCCTTTCTCTTTGAGAATTCCAGACCCCTCTCTCCTTGGGGACCCCTAGACTTCTTATCAACCCACCTAGGAAATGACTCTCCCATTCCCCCATTTTCTTTTAGGAGAATTATGTTGCCAAGGGAAGGGGGCATTGTTTCCATTCCATAACTACTTTGTGCTATTTAAGGGCATAGTCCCTAAATTGTTGAGGCAACATATTCTCCTAACCCTCATATTAAGGATCTCTGATCCAGGGGCCCCAAGTAATAGTTGGAGGAGGCTGTGGCACTTGTAGAAGCTTGAACAACCATTTGTAACTTAAAAGCTTTTAGACGGTTATAAAACACCATTATACAGTTACAGACATAAGACAAAATAGTCAGTAAACCAAGTTAAAGTCAAAATGAAAAGTCACATTATGTCCATAGTTACATCAGTCCACCTTAAGGTTGTTAGATGGAATCAGTTTAAGAAGAGGCATCACATGCAATTGTTGTTGAGGGTATTCCAAGACTTGGAGAAAGTCATTTCCTTGAACTGGAGATGTCCACCATGGAAGCCTTCCACTGATGAAGAGGGGAGTGCTCTGCAGACCCAGCAGTTAGACCAATTATGAAATGCAGCATAGGAGTGAACCCAGGACAGAAGGGCATTGTCTAGAATCAAACGGCAGACTGAGTATTTTTGGACTCAGCAGAAGTAAGCTCACATAGATTATCAGGCCCATCTTTTGTCTCATCCAGACAGTCCCATTATGGAAGCAAATCAGGAAGAAAGTGGGCCAGGGGCTTCAGTAAGTAAGGAGTAATTTGCCCTGGTGTCTAAAAGGAAATCAATGGATTGGCCTCCCACAGTTAATACCCAGGGTTCCTTAGGTGTAATTAGGATGGGAGCTTGTGTGGGGACCCCTGGGCACCTTCAGTCCTGATTGTCTTGAGAAACCTACACCTCTGGGGGCAGAGTCTCTTCCAGTGTGGTCCTTTGCAGACCAGACATGGAGTCTGGGTGGCTTAGATGCCTGAGGGCAATTCCGCTTGAGATTCCCCTCCCTTCCACAGTAATAGCAAGCCCATCTCTTTTCACCAGGGTCCCTCTGGGCATTTTCTTTTTTTTTTTTTTTTTAATTTTAAAATCTTTAATTCTTACATGTGTTCCCAAACATGGACCCCCCTCCCACCTCCCTCCCCATAACATCTCAGTGGGTCATCCCCATGCACCAACCCCAAGCATGCTGTATCCTGTGTCAGACATAGACTGGCGATTCAATTCTTACATGATAGTATACATGACAGAATGCCATTCTCCAAAATCATCCCACCCTCTCCCTCTCCCTTTGAGTCCAAAAGTCCGTTATACACAGCTGTGTCTTTTTTCCTGTCTTGCATACAGGGTCATCATTGCCATCTTTCTAAATTCCATATATATGTGTTAGTATACTGTATTGGTGTTTTTCTTTCTGGCTTACTTCACTCTGTATAATCGGCTCCAGTTTCATCCATCTCATCAGAACTGATTCAAATGAATTCTTTTTAACGGCTGAGTAATACTCCATTGTGTATATGTACCACAGCTTTCTTATCCATTCATCTGCTGATGGACATCTAGGTTGTTTCCATGTACTGGCTATTATAAATAGTGCTGCGATGAACATTGGGGTACATGTGTCTCTTTCAATTCTGGTTTCCTCGGTGTGTATGCCCAGCAATGGGATTGCTGGATCATAAGGTAGTTCTATTTGCAATTTTTTAAGGAATGTCCACACTGTTCTCCATAGTGGCTGTACTAGTTTGCATTCCCACCAACAGTGTAGGAGGGTTCCCTTTTCTCCACACCCTCTCCAGCATTTATTGCTTGCAGATTTTTGGATCGCAGCCATTCTGACTGATGTGAAGTGGTACCTCATTGTGGTTTTGATTTGCATTTCTCTGATAATGAGTGATGTTGAGCATCTTTTAATGTGTTTGTTAGCCATCCGTATGTCTTCTTTGGAGAAATGTCTATTTAGTTCTTTGGCCCATTTTTTGATTGGGTCATTTATTTTTCTGGAATTGAGCTGCAGGAGTTGCTTGTATATTTTTGAGATTAGTTGTTTGTCAGTTGCTTCATTTGCTAGTGTTTTCTCCCATTCAGAAGGCTGTCTTTTCACCTTGCTTATAGTTTCCTTTGTTGTGCAGAAGCTTTTAATTTTAATTAGATCCCATTTGTTTATTTTTGCTTTTATTTCCAGAATTCTGGGAGGTGGATCATAGAGGATCCTGCTGTGATTTATATCTGAGAGTGTTTTGCCTACATTCTCCTCTAGGAGTTTTATAGTTTCTGGTCTTACATTTAGATCTTTAATCCATTTTGAGTTTATTTTTGTGTGCGGTGTTAGAAAGTGATCTAGTTTCATTCTTTTGCAAGTGGTTGACCAGTTTTCCCAGCACCACTTGTTAAAGAGATTGTCTTTACTCCATTGTATATTCTTGCTTCCTTTGTCAAAGATAAGGTGTCCATATGTGTGTGGATTTATCTCTGGGCTTTCTATTTTGTTCCATTGATCTATATGTCTGTCTTTGTGCCAGTACCATACTGTCTTGATGACTGTGGCTTTGTAATAGAGCCTGAAGTCAGGCAAGTTGATTCCTCCAGTTCCATTCTTCTTTCTCAAGATTGCTTTGGCAATTCGAGGTTTTTTGTATTTCCATACAAATCTTGAAATTATTTGTTCTAGTTCTGTGAAAAATATGGCTGGTAGCTTGATAGGGATTGCATTGAATTTGTAAATTGCTTTGGGTAGTATACTCATTTTCACTGTATTGATTCTTCCAATCCATGAACATGGTATATTTCT
The DNA here is from genome assembly GCF_032405125.1 of Capricornis sumatraensis. NCBI lineage: Eukaryota > Metazoa > Chordata > Mammalia > Artiodactyla > Bovidae > Capricornis > Capricornis sumatraensis. Next base: position 14,345,147 of record NC_091084.1, read on the forward strand.
CCATCTATTAGTGTCCTCTTTGATTTCTTTCATCAGTGTTTTATAGTTTTCTATATATAGGTCTTTAGTTTCTTTGGGTAGATATATTCCTAAGTATTTTATTCTTTTTGTTGCAATGGTGAATGGAATTGTTCCCTTAATTTCTTTTTCTACTTTCTCATTATTAGTGTATAGGAATGCAAGGGATTTCTGTGTGTTGATTTTATATCCTGCAACTTTACTGTATTCATTGATGAGCTCTAGTAATTTTCTGGTGGAGTCTTTAGGGTTTTCTATGTAGAGGATCATGTCGTCTGCAAACAGTGAGAGTTTTACTTCTTCTTTTCCAATTTGGATTCCTTTTATTTCTTTTTCTGCTCTGATTGCTGTGGCCAAAACTTCCAGAACTATGTTGAATAGTAGCAGTGAAAGTGGACACCCTTGTCTTGTTCCTGACTTTAGGGGAAATGCTTTCAATTTTTCACCATTGAGGATAATGTTTGCTGTGGGTTTGTCATATATAGGTTTTATTATGTTGAGGTATGTTCCTTCTATTCCTGCTTTCTGGAGAGTTTTTATCATAAATGGATGTTGAATTTTGTCAAAGGCTTTCTCTGCATCTATTGAGATAATCATATGGTTTTTATTTTTCAATTTGTTAATGTGGTGAATTACATTGATTTCTTTGTGGATATTGAAGAATCCTTGCATCCCTGGGATAAAGCCCACTTGGTCATGGTGTATGATCTTTTTAATGTGTTGTTGGATTCTGATTGCTAGAATTTTGTTGAGGATTTTTGTATCTATGTTCATCAGTGATATTGGCCTGTAGTTTTCTTTTTTTGTGACATCTTTGTCAGGTTTTGGTATTAGGGTGATGGTGGCCTCATAGAATGAGTTTGGAAGTTTACCTTCCTCTGCAATTTTCTGGAAGAGTTTGAGTAGGATAGGTGTTAGCTCTTCTTGAAATTTTTGGTAGAATTCAGCTGTGAAGCCGTCTGGACCTGGGCTTTTGTTTGCTGGAAGATTTCTGATTACAGTTTCAATATCCGTGCTTGTGATGGCTCTGTTAAGATTTTCTATTTCTTCCTGGTTTAGTTTTGGAAAATTGTACTTTTCTAAGAATTTGTCCATTTCTTCCACGTTGTCCATTTTATTGGCATACAACTGCTGATAGTAGTCTCTTATGATCCTTTGGATTTCTGTGTTGTCTGTTGTGATCTCTCCATTTTCATTTCTAATTTTATTGATTTGATTTTTCTCTCTTTGCTTCTTGATCAGTCTGGCTAGTGGTTTTTCAATTTTATTTATCCTTTCAAAGAACCAGCTTTTGGCTTTGTTGATTTTTGCTATGGTCTCTTTTGTTTCTTTAGCATTTATTTCTGCCCTAATTTTTAAGATTTCTTTCCTTCTACTAACTCTGGGGTTCTCCAATTCTTCCTTTTCTAGTTGCTTTAGTTGTAGAGTTAGGTTATTTATTTGACTTTTTTCTTGTTTCTTGAGGTATGCCTGTATTGCTATGAACTTTCCTCTTAGCACTGCTTTTATAGTGTCCCACAGGTTTTGGGTTGTTGTGTTTTCATTTTCATTAGTTTCTGTGCATATTTTGATTTATTTTTTGATTTCTTCTATGATTTGTTGGTTATTCAGAAGTGTGTTGTTCAACCTCCATATGTTGGAATTTTTAGTAGTTTTTCTCCTGTAATTGAGATCTAATCTTAATGCATTATGGTCAGAAAAGATGCTTGGAATGATTTCGATTTTTTTGAATTTATCAAGTTTAGATTTATGGCCCAGGATGTGATCTATCTTGGAGAAGGTTCCATGAGCACTTGAGAAAAAGGTGAAATTCATTGTTTTGGGGTGAAATGTCCTATAGATATCAATTAGGTCTAACTGGTCTAATGTATCATTTAAAGTTTGCGTTTCTTTGTTAATTTTCTGTTTAGTTGATCTGTCCATAGGTGTGAGTGGGGTATTAAAGTCTCCCACTATTATTGTGTTATTGTTGATTTCTCCTTTCATACTTGTTAGCATTTGTCTTACATATTGTGGTGCTCCTATATTGGGTGCATATATATTTATAATTGTTATATCTTCTTCTTGGATTGATCCTTTGATCATTATGTAGTGGCCTTCTTTGTCTCTTTTCACAGCCTTTGTTTTAAAGTCTATTTTATCAGATATGAGTATTGCCACTCCTGCTTTCTTTTGGTCTCTATTTGCATGGTATATCTTTTTCCAGCCCTTCACTTTCAGTCTGTATGTGTCCCTTGTTTTGAGGTGGGTCTCTTGTAAGCAGCATATAGAGGGGTCTTGTTTTTGTATCCATTCGGCCAGTCTTTGCCTTTTGGTTGGGGCGTTCAACCCATTTACGTTTAAGGTAATTATTGATAAGTATGATCCAGTAACCATTTACTTTATTGTTTTGGGTTCGGGTTTATACACCCTTTTCGTGTTTCCTGTCTAGAGAATATCCTTTAGAATTTGTTGGAGAGCTGGTTTGGTGGTGCTGAATTCTCTCAGCTTTTGCTTGTCTGTAAAGCTTTTGATTTCTCCTTCGTATTTGAATGAGATCCTTGCTGGGTACAGTAATCTGGGCTGTAGGTTATTGTCTTTCATCACTTTAAGTATGTCTTGCCATTCCCTCCTGGCCTGAAGAGTTTCTATTGAAAGATCAGCTGTTATCCTTATGGGAATCCCCTTGTGTGTTATTTGTTGTTTTTCCCTTGCTGCTTTTAATATTTGTTCTTTGTGTTTGATCTTTGTTAATTTGATTAATATGTGTCTTGGGGTGTTTCGCCTTGGGTTTATCCTATTTGGAACTCTCTGTGTTTCTTGGACTTGGGTGATTATTTCCTTCCCCATTTTAGGCATTTTTTTCTCAGGCTTTTTAAGAATGGTTTTCATGGTTTTCATAGCCATTGTGAAGGCTCCCACCTGTTCCTTTGTCTTTTTCTGCCTTTCTTTCTTTTCCTCATATTCTCTACCGTAATAGACTGTCTGAGCCAGTTGTAACAGATTATTTAAAGAGTGATTTGGTCCATACACCCATTTTAATAGATTATGGCAGATATCTGGAGACAACTGAGTGAGAAATCTATCTTTTAAGACCACTTTTCCCTCTTCACTTTTGGGATCAATCTCAATGAATCTGCAAAGGGCTTCTCTCAGTCTATCTAGGAATTTATCAGGAGCTTCCTTCTCCTGTTCTATGTTTGCCAATTTGCAAAAGTTTAAAGGCTTACCACATGCCTGCCTGAGTCCTTCAAGAATACATCCGACAAAATTACTCTGATCCCAGAAAACTTGTAGCTGTGTTGTAGTCCCAGTGTGTTTCTGTAGTTGACACCTCCTGATTTCCAGTGGGGAGGGCAGTTATCTCATCCTCCCTCTTCCCTACTGATTCATTACCAAACCATTCATCTCCATAAACAACCACTTTTCCCAAAACTCGAGTTTCTGAGTCAGGAGCCAGCGTTTGTCCCAAGATATACATCACATCCTTCCAAGTAAGGTCATAAAGCAGAGTAACACCTTTAAAATCTCTGATATATTTTACTGGGTCCTCTAAATAGTCTCCCAGATCCTTCTTGATTCTTTGTATTTCTTGATAAGGAAAAGGCTTAATAACTCTCATAGACTGTTTCTCCCAGTGGGTGCTTCATGAAGAGGCAACAGCTTGTGTGACTGCTCCTCAGTCTTCCTCGCTGCTCTGCACATATGACCCCAGGGATAGATTGGAGAAACCTGCTTTTCTTTATCTCTTTGTCTACTGTCCTCCATCTCATCTAGCAAAGTAGGAGGACAGGAGGGACCTGAAGGAGTCACACCCAAATCTATACCCTTAGGACATAAGTCTGTCATATTTCACAGAGAGAAAAATAGCAACACATATGCTACTTCTATCCATTTCCCTTGTTTTCTAGAGAATTGGTCTAATTGTAAAACAGCATAATTCTTAAGAGACCCTTGAACTGGTCACTGTTCGCCATCCTCCAGTGGATATCGTGGCCATGCAGTATCACATAGGAAGACCAGGTATGTCTTCTTTTAGTCCTGGGGATCAAATCTATCCCAGTTTTTCAGGATGCAGCTCAAAGGAGTGAGGCTGAAATTGTTAGCTCCCAATTGTAAGGGAGAAAAAAAGTGACCAGCACCATCTTTTTTACCAGAGGCATTCTTTCTTGCTCTAGATGGGGGTGTAGACAGATTTTACACCAAAACTTTTCTTTCCTGGTTGGACTTAATCTGTCCCTTACTGACTCAGGTGACCTACTCATCCCTCCTGGTTCTACGACTGAGACAGGGTGGAGATGCACCAGGGGTAGATCTGATGGCATCCCTGATTGACGTCCAGCTCCTCACCATTAAAACCTTGTTTGCCTCTGATGTCACCCAGGGTGGGATCAGAGTAACCTTCCTGAATGCCTCCCAGGCTAAACCGCTGGGGGAAATATTTATCACCTGAGTGCCTGTGCACGACCCTGAGTATATTCCTGACCACAATAAGACTGATATGAACATAAAACTGAGATGTTTCTTCCAAGCGTCACTACACCAGTATAAGAGCCTCCTAAGTGTCACCATACCAGTATAAGAGTCTCCTCTGGTCCACTAAGAGCCAGCGTTACCAAAGGAAAAAAAAACATTGTAGTTCCAATCTGAGTAACCATTAACCTCAAAGATGCTCTTGTAGCTAAAGCTCCAAATAACTTCCAAACTTTCAATTCCTAGCGAGGCTAGGTGCTTCCTGACTACCAATCCAAATTTGGGACCAAAGTCATAGAACACTGTAACAGCATAGATCACAAGTCACTAGAAGGTCTATGGTCCTATAGATTAGGTTCAGTTCAGCTTGGTTAAGTTCAGTCACTGAGTTGTGTCCGACTCTTTGCGACCCCATAAATCGCAGCACGCCAGGACTCCTTGTCCATCAGCAACTCCTGGAGTTCACTCAAACTAATGTCCAGCAAATCTGTGATGCAATCCAGGCACCTCACCCTCTGTCGTCCTCTTCTCTTTCTTCCCCCAATCCTTCCCAGCATCAGAGACTTTTCCAATGAGTCAACTTTTCACAAGAGGAGGCCAAAATATTGGAGTTTCAGCTTTAGCATCAGTCCTACCAAAGAACACCCTGGACTGATCTCCTTTAGAATGGATTGGTTAGATATCCTTGCAGTCCAAGGGACTCTCAAGAATCTTCTACAACACCACAGTTCAAAAGGATCAATTCTTTGGTACTCAGCTTTCCTCACAGTCCAACTCTCACATCGATACATGACCACTGGAAAAAACATAGCCTTGACTAGATAGACCTTTGTTGACAAAGTAACATCTCTGCTTCTGAATGTGCTATCTAGGTTGGTCATAACTTTCCTTCCAAGGAGTAAGTGTCTTTTAATTTAATGGTTGCAATCACCATCTGCAATGATTTTGGAGCCCAAAAAAGAAAGTCTGTCACGGTTCCCAGTTTCCCAATCTTTTTCCCATGAAGTGATGGGACCAGATGCCAAGATCTTAGTTTGCTGAATGTTGAGCTTTAACCCAACTTTTTGACTCTCCTCTTTCACTTTCATCAAGAGGCTTTTTAGTTCCTCTTCACTTTCTGCCATAAGGGTGGTGTCATCTGCATATCTAAGATTTTGATATTTCTCCCAGCAATCTTGATTCCAGCTTGTAATTCTTGAAGCCCAGCATTTCTCATGGTGTACTCTGCATATAAGTTAAATAAGCAGGATGACAATGTACAGCCTTGACGTACTCCTTTTCTTATTTGGAATCAGTGGGTTGCTCCATGTCCAGTTCTAACTCTTGTTTTCTGACCTGAATATAGGTTTCTCAAGAGGCAGGTCAGGTGGTCTGGTATTCCCATCTCTTTCAGAATTGTCCACAGTTCATTGTGATCCACACAGTCAAGGGCTTTGGCATAGTCAATAAACCAGAAATAGATGTTTCTGGACCTCTTGCTTTTTTGATGATCCAGCAGATGTTGGCAATTTGATTTCTGGTTCCTCTACCTTTTCTAAAATCAGCTTGAACATCTGGAAGTTCACGGTTCACGTATTGCTGAAGCCTGGCTTGGAGAATTTTGAGCATTACTTTACTAGCTTGTGAGATGAGTGCAATTTTGCAGTAGTTTGAGCATTCTTTGGCATTGTCTTTCTTGTGATTGGAATGAAAATAACCTATTACAGTCCTGTGGCCGCTGCTGAGTTTTCCAAATTTACTGGCATATTGAGTGCAGCACTATCACAGCATCATCTTTCAGGATTTGAAACAGCTCAACTGGAATCCCATCAGCTCCACTAGCTTTGTTTCTAGTAATGCTTTCTAAGGCCCACTTGACTTCACATTCCAGGATGTCTGGCTCTAGGTGAGTGATCACACCATCGTGATTATCTTGGTTGTGAAGATCTTTGTTGTACAGTTATTCTGTGTATTCTTGCCACCTCTTCTTAATACCTCCTGCTTCTGTTAGGTCCATACCACTGCTGTCATTTATCGAGCCCATCTTTGCATGAAATATTCCCTTGGTATCTCTAATTTTCTTGAAGAGATCTATAAGGTTTCCCATTTTGTGTTTTCCTCTATTTCTTTGCATTGATCTATTCCCTACTATACTTTAACTTTTGAAAAGTGAATCAGGCAAATTAAATGAAATATGCTAATATCAAAGTAGAATTTAGAAAGTAGAAATATTTCAAGCAATATATTCCATCAGATAAAATAATAATAATAATAATAATAATAATCTGGAAATTACCAACAAAAACAAAGAGTAAACCGACAAATAGAAAAACAAACAGGCCCTTTTATCTAGAAAAATTTTAACCTATTACCAAGCAAATCCTGGGTAGAGAAAAAGTATGCTCTGATATTACAGATTTAAAAAGTAAATCAATCATAAAGAAATCAATACTCATCATGGGATATGTGTAAATGGTAGATTCAATTTATTATTAGACAAAATTCATGTCACTATAAACTTTATTACTAATACAGAAATTATTAAAACTAGTGACTTGCTCTTACAGATAAGAAGATAGATAAAAGAACACAAAGTAAATCTGCATGTGGAAATCAGAAGAAGATAATAATGTCAAAATATTATGAGAGAGAGTCTAGAAAAAAGATATAATTAATAAATCAACATTCAACAACTGATAGCCAATGTGTTCAAATAAAAAATGAAAAACTACAAACAACATAAGAAATCCAATGGGAAAAATAAAAACTGAAACACAGGTGACTGGAAAATTATGAGAAAAATATGTAGATCCTTAACTAAAATGGACTGGAATGGGTGAATTTAACTCAGATGACCTTTATATCTACTACTGTGGGCAGGAATCCCACAGAAGAAATGGAGTAGCCTTCATGGTCAACACAAGAGTCTGAAATGCAGTACTTGGATGCAATCTCAAAAATGACAGAATGAACTCTGTTCGTTTCCAAAGCAAACCATTTAATATCACAGTAATCCAAGTCTATGCCCCAACGAGTAATGCTGAAAAAGCTGAAGTTGAACGGTTCTATGAAGACTTACAAGACCTTTTAGAACTAACACCCAAAAAAGATGTCCTTTTCATTATAGGGGACTGGAATGCAAAAGTAGGAAGTCAAGAAATACCTGGAGTAACTGGAAAATTTGACCTTGGAATACGAAATGAAGCAGGGCAAAGACTAACAGAGTTTTGCCAAGAAAATGCACTGGTCATAGCAAAACCCTCTTCCAACAACACAAGAGAAGACTCTACACATGGACATCACCAGATGGTCAACAACGAAATCAGATTGATTATATTCTCTGCAGCCAAAGATGGGGAAGCTCTATACAGTCAACAAAAACAAGACCAGGAGCTGGCTGTGGCTCAGATCAGGAACTCCTTATTACCAAATTCAGACTTAAATTGAAGAAAACAGGGAAAACTGCTAGACGATTCAGGTATGACCTAAATCAAATCCCTTATGATTATATACAGTGGAAATGAGAAATAGATTTAAGGGACTAGATCTGATAGATAGAGTGCCTGATGAACTATGGAATGAGGTTCATGACACTGTACAGGAGACAGGGATCAAGACCATCCCCATGGGAAAAAAATGCAAAAAAGCAAAATGGCTGCCTGGGGAGGCCTTACAAATAGCTGTGAAAAGAAGAGAAATGAAAAGCCAAGAAGATTAAAAAAAAAAAAAAAAGCCTCTCTCAAAGATCAATGCAAAGAAATAGGGGAAAATAACAGAATGAAAAGACAAGAGATCTCTACAAGAAAATCAGAGATACCAAGGGAACATTTCATGCAAAGATGGGCTTGATAAAGGACAGAAATGACATGGACCAAACAGAAGCAGAAGATATTAAGAAGAGATGGCAAGAATACACAGAAGAACTGTACAAAAAGGATCTTCATGACCAGGATAATCACCATGGTGTGATCACTCATCTAGAACCAAACATCTTGAAATGTGAAGTCAAGTGGGCCTTAGAAAGCATCACTACGAACAAAGCTAGTGGAGGTGATGAATTTCCGGTAGAGCTATTTCAAATCCTGAAAGATGATGCTGTGATAGTGCTTCACTCAATATGCCAGCAAATTTGGAAAACTCAGCGGCGGCCACAGGAATAGAAAAGGTCAGGTTTCATTCCAATCCCAAAGAAAGGCAATGCCAAGGAATGCTCAAACTACCGCACAATTGCATTCATCTCACATGCTAGTAAAGTAATGCTCAAAATTCTCCAAGCCAGGCTTCAGAAATACGTGAATTGTGAACTTCCTGATATTCAAGCTGGTTTTAGAAAAGGCAGAGGAACCAGAGATCAAATTGCCAACATCTGCTGGATCACAGAAAAAGCAAGAGATTTCCAGAAAAACACATCTATTTCTGCTTTATTGACTAGACCAAAGCCTTTGACTGTGTGGATCACAATAAACTGTGTAAATTCTAAAACAGATGGGAGTACCAAACCACCTAACCTGCCTCCTGAGAAATTTGAATGTGGGTGAGGAATCAACAGTTAGAACTGGACATGGAACAATAGACTGGTTCCAAATAGGAAAAGGAGTACATCAAGGCTGTATATTGTCACCCTGCTTATTTAACTTATATGTAGAGTACATCATAAGAAACGCTGGACTGGAAGAAACATAAGCTGGAATCAAGATTGCCGGGAGAAATATCAATAATCTCAGATATGCAGATGGCACCACCCTTATGGCAGAAAGTGAAGAGAAACTAAAAAGCTTCTTGATGAAAGTGAAAGAGGAGAGTGAAAAGGTTGGCTTAAAGCTCAACATTCAGAAAACGAAGATCACGGCATCTGGTCCCATCACTCCATGGGAAATAGATGGAGACACAATGGAAACAGTGTCAGACTTTATTTTGGGGGGCTCCAAAATCACTGCAGAGGGTGACTGTAACCATGAAATTAAAAGATGCTTACCCCTTGGAAGGAAAGTTATGACCAACCTAGATAGTATATTCAAAAGCAGAGACATTACTTTGCCAACTAAGGTCCGTTTAGTTAAGGCTATGCTTTATCCTTTGCTCATATATGGATGTGAGATTTCGACTGTGAAGAAGGCTGAGTGCTGAAGAATTGATGCATTTGACTGTGGTGTTGGAGAAGACTCTTGAGAGTCCCTTGGACTGCAAGGAGATCCAACCAGTCCATTCTGAGGGAGATCAGCCCTGAGATTTCTTTGGAAGGAATGATGCTAAAGTTGAAACTCCAGTACTTTGTCCTCCTCATGCAAGGAGTTGACTCATTGGAAGAGACTTTGATCCTGGGAGGGATTGGGGGCAGAGGAAGAAAGGGATGACCGAGGATGACACGGCTCGATGGCTTCACTGACTAGATGGGTGGGAGTCTGAGTGAACTCCGGTAGTTGGTGATGGACAGGGAGGTCTGGTGTGCTGCGATTCATGGGGTCGCAAAGTCGGCCTCGACTAAGCGACTGAACTGAACTGAAATGAACTTGTGAAAATATGAAATCCATAGTTTCCTAGCTAAATACAGATTATCAACATTGATCTCATGCGTTAGACCACACGTTTCAAAACGAAATAAAAGACATTGGCTAGTTGTTTAAAAATAACCCCAACCTGAAAAATCAGTACACATAGAAGGCTCTACAAGAAAATTCTGCTAGATAATACAAGGTTCAGTTCAGTTCAGAGTAAGCGTCTTTTAATTTCATGGCAGCAATAACCATTTGCAGTGATTTTGGAGCCCAAGAAATAAAGTCTGCACAGTTTCCATTGTTTCTTTATGTATTTCCCATGAAGTGATGGGACCTTATGCCATGATCTTCGTTTTCTGAATGTTGAGCTTTAAGCCAACTTTTTCACTCTCCTCTTTCACTTTTATCAAGAGGCTTTTTAGTTCCTCTTCACTTTCTGCCATAAGGGTGAGGTCATCTGCATATCTGAGGTTATTGATATTTCTCCCGGCAATCTTGATTCAAGCTTGTGTTTCTTCCAGTCCAGCATTTATTATGATGTACTCTGCATATAAGTTAAATAAGCAGGGTGACAATATACAGCCTTGATGTACTCCTTTTCCTATTTGGAACCAGTCTGTTACTCCATGTCCAGTTCTAACTGTTGCTTCCTGGCCTGCATACAGATTTCTCAGGAGGCAGGTTAGGTGGTTTGGTATTCCCATCTCTTTCAGAATTTACACAGTTTATTGTGATCCACACAATCAAAGGCTTTGGTCTAGTCAATAAAGAAGAAATAGATGTTTTTCTAGAACTCTCTTGCTTTTTCAGTGATCCCATGGTTGTTGGCAATTTGGTCTCTGGTTCCTCTGCCTTTTCGAAAACCAGCTTGAACATCAGACAGTTCACAGTTCACGTATTGCTGAAGTCTGGCTTGGAGAATTTTGAGCATTACTTTACTAGCGTGTGAGATGAGTGCAATTGTGCGGTAGTTTGAGCATTCTTTGGCATTGCCTTTCTTTGGGATTGGAATGAAAACTGACCTTTTCCAGTCCTGTGGCCACTGCTGAGTTTTCCAAATTTGCTGGCATATTGAATGCAGCACTTTCACAGCATCATCTTTCAAGATTTGAAATAGTTCTTCCGGAATTCCATCACCTCCACTAGCTTTGTTCATAGTGATGGTTTCTAAGGCCCACTTGACTACACATTCCAGGATGTCTGGCTCTAGGTGAGTGATCACACCATCATGATTATCCAGGTAATGAAGATCCTTTTTGTACAATTCTTCTGTGTATTCTTGCCACCTCTTCTTAATATCTTCTGCTTCTATTAGGTCCACACCATTTCTGTCCCTTTTTGAGCCCATCTTTGCATGAAATATTCCCTTGGTATCTCTAATTTTCTTGAAGAGATCTCTAGTCTTTCCCATTCTGTTATTTTCCTCTTTTTCTTTGCATTGATCACTGAGGAAGGCTTTCTTATCTCGTCTTGCTAGTCTTTGGAACTCTGCATTCAGTTGCTTATATCTTTCCTTTCCTCTTGGCTTTTCACTTCTCTACATAGTCCAAATGTTGTACAAGTTATCCTAAGCATTAAAAAGATAAAGACATTTCCAAAGCTTTTGTAAAAGAAATATAACATCGTACATAAAACTGTAAATCAACCTTCTCTTGAATGTACGATATAAAAATAATAAAGTATCAGTGAAAAGAATTCAACAAGTGGATCCATACAGTACAGGTGCATTTTCCAGTTTAGCCCAGAGAATGGCACACAGAGGGTTACTGACAGTTCATATAACCAGCATCAATAGTATTCAACTGACACCATCTCTTTTAAGAGTCTGTTACAGGAAATTTTTACTGAGGAAATAGGATAGTAAATAAGAAATTTACTGTTTTCTTCAAGAAATTCTCACAAATCATTTTGTCTAGTCAAATGATTTGTTCATCTGGAAAACTTCTCTCATACTGATATAATGGATTGCACACATGGCCACAGCCCCCTTACCAGACAAGTTTATTTTAAAACTTTTTTCACAAAAATATTGTTATTTTAATCCAATTACTATTGGCTCCTCATCTCAGAAGGCATATCTTAAAACTCATGAGCCTAGACACAAAAGGCCTATAAATATCTTTCTTCAGCCTACTTCTGAGACGATATTTTCAAGTTAAGTTCTCCCTTGATGCAGTAAATTTAATGAATCCAGATTTCCTTTATCAATAGGTTTCTTTGCTAGCCTTCATGGAGCATTCAGTTGTCAATGCAATACCATTTCATGTTTTTAATATAGTCACCACAGTCAAAGAACATATTTAATTTAAAGCTCTGAAAATCAACTAGTTACAAATCATCCTTCAGACAAATTTAAAATTGGAACTCGTAAGCTAAAAGAAAAGATTTAGAAGTAAGTTTTGCTTCATTTATACATGTTTGGGGCTCCCAGTGGATGCAGTAGTAAAGACTCTGTCTGCCAATGTAGGAAATTCAAGAGACACGGTTCAATCTTTAGGAAGATCCCATGTAGAAGGAAATGGCAACCCACTCCAGAAGTCTTGCCTGGGAAATCTATGGATAGAGGGGGCTGGTAGGCTACAGTACAAGGGGTTGCAAAACAGTCAGACATGAAAGCACACACACATGTAAATGTATCATGTTCATACACATTCTTATTTTAATGGAACCAACCTTTTAACAGACAAAATTTGAATATCAAAAGAAAGATTGGTAAAAAAGTTTACCTTTCCTACTATTAGATTGGTGTAAATGTAATTATGGGTTCAGGCTGTGACTTTTAAATCACAAATAGGTTAAAATACATCTTTATTAATCAAAATAAGAACCTTATATTCAGCACATTTTGCCAAGTTTGTTTATCCCTGTAGCATAAAAAAAAAAAAAAAAAAAAAAAAAAAAAAGCCTGTTTCAGGATTCAGTGAACTCTTGGAAAGTATTTTCTACCTCCTGCTGGTTGTGGAAGCATTTTCCCTGCAGAACGTTGTTGAGGTGCTTGAAGAAGTGATGGTCTAGTAGTTTGGTGAGAGATCAGGTGAATATGGCAGATGAGGCAAAACTTCATAGCCCGATTTGTTCAACTTTGTAAGCGTTGGTTGAGCGACATTCAGCTGGGCATTGTCATGGAAAGATTTGGGCCCTTTGTGTCTACCAATGCTGGCTGCAGGCAATGCAGTTTTTTTGTTGTTTGTTTTTTTCTTTTTTAATATAAATTTATTTATTTTAATTGGAGGCTAATTACTTTACAATATTGTATTGGTTTTGCCATACATCAAGATGAATCTGCCATAGGTATATACATGTTCCCCGTCCTGAACCCCCCCTCCCATCTCCCTCCCTGTACCATCCCTCTGGGTCATCCCAGTGCACCAGTCTGAAGCATCCTGTATACTGCATTGAACCTGGACTAGAGATTCTTTTCTCATGTGATATTATACATGTTTCAATGCCATTCTCCCAAATCAACCCACCCTCTCCCTCTCCCAAAGAGTCCAAAAGACTGTTTTATACATCTGTGTCTCTTTTACTGTCTCACATACAGGGTTATCGTTACCATCTTTCTAAAATCTACACACATGCATTAGTATACTGTATGGTGTTTCTTTCCGGCTTACTTCACTCTGTATAATAGGCTCCAGTTTCATCCACCTCATTAGAACTGATTCAATGTATTCTTTTTAATGGCAGAGTGATACTCCATTGTGTGTACGTACCACTGTTTTCTTATCCATTCATCTGATGATTGACATCTAGGTTGCTTCCATGTCCTGCCTATTATTAACAGTGCTGCCATGAACATTGGGGTACACATGTCTCTTTCAATTCTGGTTTCCTCGGTGTGTATGCCCAGCAGTGGGATTGCTGGGTCATAAGGCAGTTCTATTTCCAGCTTTTTAAGGAATCTCCACACTGTTCTCCAAAGTGGCTGTACAAGTTTGTATTCCCACCAACAGTGTAAGAGGGTTCCCTTTTCTCTACATCCTCTCCAGCATGTATTGCTTGTAGACTTATGGATTACAACCGTTCTGACTGGCGTGAAATGGTACCTCATTGTGGTCTTGATTTGCATTTCTCTGATAATGAGTGATGTTGAGCATCTTTTCATGGGTTTGTTAGCCATCTGTATGTCTTATTTGGAGAAATGTCTGTTTAGCTCATTGGCCCATTTTTTTTACTGTGTCATTTATTTTTCTGGCATTGAGCTGCAGGAGTTGCTTGTATATTTTTGAGATTAGTTGTTTGCTAGTTGCTTCATTTGTTATATTCTTTTTCCCATTCTGAAGGCTGTCTTTTCACCTTGCTTGTAGTTTCCTTTGTTTTGCAAAAGCATTTAATTTTAATTAGATCCCATTTGTTTATTTTTACTTTTATTTCCAATATTCTGGGTGGTGGGTCATAGAGGATCCTGCTGTGATTTATGTCGGAGAGTGTTTTGCCTATGTTCTCCTTTAAGAGTTTTATACTTTCTGGTCTTGCCTTTAAATCTTTAATACATTTTGAGTTTATTTTTGTGTATGGTGTTAGAAAGTGTTCTAGTTTCATTCTTTTACAAGTGGTTGACCAGTTTTCCCAGCACCACTTGTTAAAGAGATTGTCTTTTCTCCATTGTATATTCTTGCCTCCTTTGTCAAAGATAATTTGTCTGTAGGTGCATGAATTTATCTCTGGGCTTTCTATTTTGTTCCATTGATCTATATTTCTGTCTTTGTGCCAGTACCATACTGTCTTGATGACTGTGGCTTTGTAGTAGAGCCTGAAGTCAGTCAGGTTGATTACTCCAATTCCATTCTTCTTTGTCAAGATTGCTTTGGCTATTCGAGGTTTTTTGTATTTCCATACAAATCTTGAAATTATTTGTTCTAGCTCTGTGAAAAGTATTGTTGGTAGCTTGATAGGAATTGCATTGAATCTATAGATTGCTCTGGGTAGTATACTCATTTTCACTATGTTGATTCTTCCAATCCATGAATATGGTATATTTCTCCATCTGTTAGTGTCCTCTTTGATTTCTAAGGATTCTTTAATATCTGCAATCAATCAAGGTAATACACCACATTAACAAATTGAAAAATAAAAGCCATATGATTATCTCAATAGAGGCAGAGAAAGCCTTTGACAAAACTCAACATACATTTATAAAAACCCTCCAGAAAGCAGGAGTAGAAGGAACATACCTCAACATAATAAAAGCTATATATGACAAACCCACAGCAAATATTATCCTCAATGGTGAAAAATTGAAAGCATTTCCCCTAAAGTCAGGAACAAGACAAGGGTGTCCACTTTCACCACTACTATTCAACATTATTTTGGAAGTTTTGGCCACAGCAATCAGAGCAGAAAAACAAATAAAAAGAATCCCAATTGGAAAAGAAGAAGTAAAACTCTCACTGTTTGCAGATGACATGATCCTCTACATAGAAAATCCTAAAGACTCCACCAGAAAATTACCAGAGCTAATCAATGAATAAAGTAAATTTGCAGGATATAAAATCAACACACAGAAATCCCTTACATTCCCAAACACTGATAATGAGAAAACAGAAAGAAAAATTAAGGAAACAATTCAATTTACCATTGCAATGAAAATAATAAAATACTTAGGAATATATCTATCTAAAGAAACTAAAGACCTATATATAGAAATCTATAAAACACTGGTGAAATAAATCAAACAGGCAAAAACACTGGTGAAAAGAATCAAACAGGCAATGTAGTTTTCAGTGCATCTCATTGATTCGCTGAACATACCTCTCAGATGCAGTGTTTCTCTGGGATTCAGAAAGATGTAGTGGATTAGACAGGCAGCAGACCACTAAACAGTGACCATGACCTTTTTTTTTTGGTCCAAGGTTGGCTTTTGGAAATGCATTGGAGCTTCTCCTCAGTCCAACCACTGAGCTAGTCATCACTGGTTGTCCTATAAAATCCACTTTTCATCTCACATTACAACCCAATCAAGAAATGGTTCATCACTGTTGTTGGATAGAATAAGAGAAGATGATACTTTAAAATGATTTTTTTTTTTTTTTTGGATTTGCAGTCAGCTCATGAGGCACCCATTTATTGACCTTTTTCACCTTTCCAGTTTGCTTCAAATGTTGAATAACCATAGAATGGACAATGCTGATTTCCTCAACACCTTCTCATGTAATTGTAAGAGGATCATCTTCAGTGATCCTCACAACCAGTCATTGATACCTTTTGATAACCAGCTACTATGCTCCTCCACTTTAAGGCTCTCTTCTCCTTTGCAAAACTTCTTGAATTATAGCTGCACTGTACTCTTATTAGCGGTTTCTGGGTTAAATGCACTGTTGATGTGACAAGTTGTTTCCACTGCTTTACAACCCATTTTGAAACCGAATAAAGAAATTGTTTGAATTTGCTTTTTGCTTAACATCATTTCTATAGTCTAAATAAATATAAAATAAATAGCAAATAATAAGTCATTAGCAAAAAAATAGTGAGAAATGATCATTAAATTCATGTATAATATAAATACATTTATTTAAGAATGTATTCCAATACCAAATGACAAAGTTCAGCAATGTAAAACCACAGTTACTTTCGTACCAAACTTATACTTACTTTATGAAATTTTTATTATATCTATTTTGGTCTTAAAAGGATTTTTTCCATGGCCTAGTAGTTTAAGGCTAAATACTGTCGCATTATTCATTTTAACTTTATGATTATAAGAAAGTCATTTTACCTCTCAATACTTCATGAGAAAAAACTGTATATATCATCAATTCATAGTTCTAAATTGTTTCTTAATCCTTTACCACATTATATTATAAAGTTATTTCCATAGAAACTCTTAAATATATAAAATATTATTCAATATTATATTTTATTTTCCTCCATACAAATCTGTAAACTTCACTGAAAAATTCATTTGCTCCTGCTGTCACAACAAACTTTTGCATGCCAATGAAAATACTAATTGATATGTTCAGTTCAGTTCAGTTGCTCAGTCTTGTCTGACTCTTTGCAACCCCATGAATCGCAGCACGCCAGGCCTCCCTGTCCATCACCATCTATCTCCCGGAGTTCACCCAGACTCACTTCCATCGAGTCAGTGATGCCATCCAGCCATCTCATCCTCTGTCGTCCCCTTCTCCTCCTGCCCTCAATCCCTCCCAGCATCAGAGTCTTTTCCAGTGAGTCAACTCTTCACATGAGGTGGCCAAAGAACTGGAGTTTCAGCTTTAGCATCATTCCTTCCAAAGAAATCTCAAGGCTGATCTCCTGTTTATTTACTGAGGTGTCTCATGGCTTCTAGTGGTGCATTGTATATTTGCACTGTGAAAAGCAGACTTAAATTCTCCAAAACAAATCATCAAACAGCTGGATAAGAGAACTGAGTTACAAAATCATTCACAGTTTGGAACATCCAGTACCGTTTCTGCCTCCCTTCTATCTGTATACCTGTAAAGGAATAGGGATATGTTGCTTATCCAGGTTAGAGTAATTCCAACAGTAACAAGAAATTAAATGGGAGTACAGAAAAATATGAAACTATTACATTATGTGAAGATCATGTGGAAAAGTGATTTCAAATATGCAAAAAGAAAACATGATAATTCAAAGTTCCTGAATAATAGAGGAACAGCAAGTTGCCTCTAACTTTCAGTTTTCTGGACTATTTCTTGGACTGTTCTTAGAAGTTTCTTGGACTGTTTTCAAGTAAAGTGAAAACTGATATTAAATAATAGTAGTATTGGCTTCCCTGGTGGCTCAGATGGTAAAGCATCTGACTGCAGTGCAGGATACCCAGGTTCGATCTCTGGATTGGGAAGATCCCTGGAATAGGAAATGGCAACCCACTCCAGTCCTCTTGCCTGGAAAATCCCATGAACAGAGGAACCTTGTAGGCTATAGCCCGAGGGGTTGCAAAGAGTCGGATACGACTGAGCGACTTCACTTTTCAAAATAGTATTATTAATAATAGTACCATTAATGATACCAACCTCTTACAGAATTATTTTTTATTTTATCTATCAAAGACCCTTATTCATATCATTTCTAATCCTCACAACCACCATACAGTCAATTTAATATTCAAGTATATATCTGTCTCATCTCAAGGTCATTTTTTTTACATGATGCTATATTTCTTATTCCACTAATGATAATGAGACGTAGGGAATATTTGTGGGAGAGTTATCATTTTCCTTTAGTATCTACATTGGTAAGTTTCCCACCCTAGTCCAATCACTGTATTTCCTTCCTGCCTTCCCAAAACATTTTCTTTGGTCACTTTAGCCTCCTTGTATTGACCATTGCCCTCATTTGTACCTGGACATGAACTAATTCCTATTTCAGTGCTCAGATGAAACAAGAAACAAAATCAGTTCCTCATGAAACATATACTCATAGACACTACTCTCAGTATTTAATCATCACAAGTATGATCAATAATTGAGCTGCTGCTCCTGCTGCTGCTGCTAAGTCGCTTCAGTCGTGTCCGACTCTGTGTGACCCCATAGAAGGCAGCTCACCGGTCTTCCCCGTTCCTGGGATTCTCCAGCCAAGAACACTGGAGTGGGTTGCCATTTCCTTCTCCAGTGCATGAAAGTGAAAGTGAAGTAACTCAGTCGTGTCCGATTTTTCACAGCTCCATGGACTGCAGCCTACCAGGTTCTTCCGTCCATGGGATTTTCCAGCTAAGAGTACTAGAGTGGGTTGCCATCACCTTCTCTGATTATTAGGAATTATATTTTTAAAGTAAATATTCTTAATTAGATTTTAAGTTGTACCAGGGACAATAATTGAAATTTCAAGGGACAGTATTCACAGGTAGGACATTGGTGCCTTTTACAATTCCTGATATATAGCAGGAGCTCAATAAATATTAAGAAAAAGAAAGCAATTATATTTGAGGTAGCAAACACTCTTTTTTCTTGTAAGTTTCTGTTTCATGGAACAGCTGATTATACTCTACATACAGACAGATTTTAGTGTTGAAAAGTTCTTTAAACTTCATTTAGCTAGAGGTTAGATGCTTGCACCTGAGCTATAGCATCTCTTTAAATGGTCACCTGTTCTGAGGCTAAACATCTTTAATCTTGGGAAATTCAGTTAACACATTGTTGTTCAAGACCGGATTACTAAATTCAGAAATCATTCAATAAAAATGTGTATTTTGGCAGCAAACTAAATTTAGATCTATCAAACTCATTAGTGAATTTCTGCTTTTCCAACCACAGAAAATAAGTTTAAATAACAACCAGAAAATATTAAGAACAATGTCTGTTGACCTTCTACCTGGGCATAGATAATGCAGATCCTTAAACAATACATACCCTTAGATATAATCTGTGGATCTTTCTGACAGTTGGATGTAATTCCAACTGTGCTTCAGGGAAAGGTCTGCTTGCTAAAACATTCTCTGCAGGTGATTGTTCCAGCTCACTGGAATTTTGTTATTTAGAGGATCATATCTAGCACAGAAAAAAAAAAAAAAAGCTTGATGATCTTGAAATGTCACCATTTCAGAATGGTTATAAATTAGGCTCCTCTGAGAATCTTTATATAAGGTTTAAAGGAAAAAAATAAAACATAAAACATGGAAATATAGTCATACAGTAGGGTTATTTTCCAGTTGTCATACTGCTATTTATTAAAAAAACACTGGAGACATATGCAGACAAAAAGAAAACTTGCAGAGATTCACTTCACTAGTAGAATTACATTTATGTTATAAAACTTTAATAGTGCCTAGTCTTTTTCTATTTTTTAAATATTTTTTTTTTACGTTCAGCCTTCTGAAGCACACATGCTTAAATTGGTAACATGTAAATAGTTGTGGCATTACAGGAAGGAAAAGCCCAATCTAATTTAATTTGTCAATCTTCCCTGGTCCTCATATATGAGAAGCTAGCTATATTAGAATCTCTTACATAATACTGTTAACAAAAGCAGTTTGTTTTACTAATTTTTTTTTTTAATATAGGCTTCTTCACAATAACTATGTTTGCATTTCAAACTGCTTTATCTTATACAATTGGCTTGATTGATCATCTTCTACATTTCCTTTAAATAAAATGCCAAAATAATAGTAAAATTCTGGCAAAGAAAAATGATTATACCTGCATGTGTTTCCAGTCATAACTATGTACCCATAGCAGGTGAAAATACTCATTTTTTTAAAAAAACACTGTCTGATGTTATAAAACACTAACCTTTGCCCACAGATTCATGTTGTTCCCCATGGTGTATTGTATTATTTGTTTTCCTGACAACAAACACTCAAGAATCTGACACTATATCACTTTCAATTAGGTATCAAAGAGTGGCAGACAAAAACTCAAGGGGAAGATGTATTTTGACTTAATGTCAGTATAAAAGAGTTTTTACTCTGGAAAACATTGTTGTTACCAAATAAAATCCTAGATATTATAGAATCAAAGTTGTTATAAAACATTTATGATATACTTTTATATTGGAACATCAATATATAATTTTTTTTCTTTCACTTTAATGGTGGGAAAACAAGGCTATTAGTATGAGCCCCTGCACATGTTGTCACTCTTAACAAAATAGTCTCAACTTTATACCCAGCCAAATACCTTCCTTTTTAAATCTTTAACTAAAGACAAGGGAGTAACTAGAAGAGATTTAAAATGCACAAGAAATCACTATGATACAAGTAAAAGAAAATAATAATAAAAAGACTACAATAATAATAATATAGATAATTCAGGCTTCTCTGGTGGTTTAGACGGTAAAGAATCTGCCTGCCAATGTAGGAGATCCTGGCTCGATACCTGGGTCAAGAAGATCCTCTGGAGGAGGAAATGGCAACCCACTTCAGTATTCTTGCCTGGAGAATTCCATGGACAGAGTAATCTGGCAGGCTACCGTCTTTGGGGTTGCAAAGAGTTGGACATTACTGAGTGACTAACACTCATTCAGGCTCATAAATAGTTTCATGAGACAGTTAGAGACAAAACATTCTAAATAATTTCATTGAACACATTATAGGTTAGGTAAACTGACAAGCAGGTATGCATATAGTCATGCTTTATTGAATACCTTAGGGCTTAAACTGCATAACTTTCAGGCGTTTGATTCCTTCTATCTGGGCTTAGCCATTTTTTCAGAGACCTCAGATGCTTATAAATAACAGATTCTTTGAAACATCTTTTGACAGACTATTAGATAACAGATTGGTCAAATATCTGGCAGATAGGTACCTGTGTCAGCAAAACAAGCCCCTTTTATTATACCAAGTGAAAGTGGAAGTGAAGTCTCTCAGTCGTGTCCGACTCTTCGCGGGCCCATGGACTACAGCCCACCAGGCTCCTCCGTCCATGGGATTTTCCAGGCAAGAGTACTGGAGTGGGTTGCCACTGCCCTCTCCAGGGAATCTTCCCAACTCAGGGATTGAACCCGGGTCTCCCACGTTGCAGGCGGACACTTTACTCTCTAAGCCACCAGGGAAGCCCTTTATTGTACAAAGCTATCCATAAATCAAATGGGAATGTTTGAGTTTTCAGTAAAGTTTTTTTCTCAAGGACAAGATCAATGTAGAGGAGCATAGACAAAGTGGGAAGGCAACCACCAGTCTTGGTTTCAGTTTAATAGTTCCAGAGAAAAAGAATTTTTGTATTTCAGCACATTTGGCCTTGCTCATATTACAAGTCTACTTTTTATCTCAGAAATTATATTGATAGTAATTTCTTCATAGCTCAGCTGGTAAAGAATCTGCCTGCAATGTGGGAAATCTGGGCTCAATCCCTGGGTTGGGAAGATTCCCTGGAGAAGGGAATGGCTACCTACTCTAGTATTCTGGCCTAGAGAATTACATGGGGTCTCTAAGTCTCAGACATGACTGAGCTACTGTGACAGGTATAGACAGTAATTTCTCCACCTATCTACTAAGATGTAGCCTGAATGAGTATGTGCTGTGTATACTACTCTAAGCTACAACTCATCAGATTTCTCAACTTTTTGATCCCCACACCAAATCCAAACCAATTAAAATATAAAGTATGTTTACTTGTTTGGTTTTTTTTTTTTTTTTCTGAGTGTGCCTCAGGCTTATCTTTTTGGAAGATAATTTTATTATGAATGAGTACAGTCCACATACATTGTTTTTCAAGTTACTGAGCACATCCTACATTTATCCTGTTTTGTCTCAGAAAGCTCTGCATTAATCACATTGTTCCAATGTATATTATCAGCATACAATTATTGCTCTTTCAGGAAAAGAAAAAAACAAAAAAATACTAAGCTGCATTCTTTAAAAATAAGAATTTCCTGGGTCATCCCAGTGCACCAGATGAGAGATGATATGGGGAGGGAGGTAGGGGGGGGTTCAGGATTGTGAGCTCATGTACACCCATGGTGGATTCATGTCAATGTATGGCAAAACCAATACAGTATTGTAAGGTAAAATAATAATAATAAAATTAAAAAATAAGAATTTCCTATATATTATTCAAAGTAAAGGTATGGAAAAAAATTGGAAGTAGAAGTAAAAAGAAAAACAAAGTTAGTTTTGTTTGTGCTTGGACATATATCTACTCACCACAATGAAATTATGCAGCTGCTGCTGCTGCTTCTGCTGCTGCTACTAAGTCACTTCAGTCATGTCTGACTCTGTGCGACCCCATAGATGTGAGCCTACCAGGCTCCACAGTCCCTGGGATTCTCCAGGCAAGAACACTGGAGTGGGTTGCCATTTCCACAATTAAATTATTATTAATAATAATGACAGTCAATCACTATATTGAGCTACTAACATGTTTAACAATTTCTTCATTTTCATTTACCCTCACTGATAACTACCCAATCTTCAATATTTTCTTTTGGATTTAATTTCCTCTTTATTGAAGTATATTGATTTTACTGAATTTTAAATAATGAGCCCTGATTGATTTTTTTTTTTTTCTGAGTTTGAATATGTTCTCATTTGGCCCTCAGTCTAGAATTATCTATTAACATGATATTTGATTCTAATTTGACAGTTGTTTATTATCAACATGTAGAAGATATTAGTTAACAGTTTTATGGACACCTTTGAGTCTGATGAGAAGTCTGTTAGAAACATTACTTTAATTGTAGTATAATTACAACTGTAATATATTTTTAATGATTGTTGTTATAAAGATTTATATAAATATCTATTAGTTCTAATAGATAGCTAATATGACAAGAAGCTTAGCTTGGTACTCTGTGATGTTCTAGAGAGATGGAATGGGGAGAAACTGGGAGTGTGGTTCAGGAAGGAAGAGATATATGCATATTTGTAGCTGATTCACATTGTATAGCAGAAACCAGCACAACATTGTCTTCCATTTAAAATAAAAATTTAAAACGTTATTTAAATTAAACAAAAAAACATTCTGGATATTTGGTATGGAATTGTGCTTATCACTCCAGTTAATTACTTGGTGTGCTCCTTTACTGTCAGCTTGTCTTCAAATGTAGGATGCTTTCAACATTCTCTTTTAATTTTAGTGTACCCACATTATGTATAAGTAACTTTTAAAAATAGATAATTATATGTATGTATCTAGAGAAACTTGAATTAAGTGGTGAAATACTTTTAACTAGATTCAAAGTCCAACTCCCAAATATATTTGCTAATGGAACAAATGAAGTTGTAATCGTGCTAGGCTATAGAGACGTAAGCAGAAGACAACTTATCAGAGGAGATATTGAAAGCTAAAAAGAATAATCAAAAGAACACCACAGAATAAAAGAAAAATATTGCAGGCAAAAATCAATCATAAAGAATGCCATGGTAATTCACTATTCACTACTATTTTATTAGAACAGTTCATATTTACAAAGAACAAAAGCTGACACAATATGTCCATAGATCAGTGAGGAACTGGTGGATGTATTGTCCTAACTTCTTTACAGATAGACTATTGGTTTCCAGAAAAGTAATAGGGACATTGGATAGGAAATTTAAGGCCTGACATTAGCCTAAATTCAGTGAAAAAGTAATTAATACCGATAACAGTCAGCTATTTAGTCAAGTCTTGAGTGGTCAAAAGTCTTGCTTAGGTTTTTCTGTAACATCTTAAGGAAAAACCTGAATGAACTTTTTGGCCAACCCCACACTATCAGATTGGGGGGCTGGGAGAAAAGTAAACAAAAAAGGTGAGAGTAGTCTTTATAAGATAAGGTTTTGAGACTTGGATAATAAGAGCAGAATGAAAATATGTAGGATTTTGGATAAAATGAATAGATTGTCCCAAATATCAACCAAAACAGAAACCTTACAGGTTTTGACTTATCTGGATAACACTGACTTTACTCTCTAATAAGATCTTGTGAGAAAATCCCCTTGGCACTATCACCATGCTACCCCATAGGAAGGACAAGCTTGAAGGAGAAAAAGAGTGGTAGTTTTTCAGGGTCCTATTTAATGGATCCTGTTGCTGAGGTTTTAAGGAGAAACTAAATATAGCTCAGGTTGATTGGTGAAAATAAAATATTTTGTGTTAAAACTCCCTGAATCATGTTTTTATGCTTTTCAAAAAACAGAAAATGGTAAGAGTATATGTATCAATTGGTCAGTTTGAGTAACAATGAGATTATTTTGTAATTATAATTATTATTCATTATATTGAAATATTTTGAAGGCAGCTTTAGACAAAGTATACTATATCCTGTGAGAAAAGTGTGATCTAGCTGAATCTCATGAAGGGTAGCTATGAAAACAATGAATAATAACATAAGAATTAATTGCAAAATATTAAAAATTTTTCTACATTTGATGAGATGCACTAAAACTTTTATTTTTTTCTTTGAGCTTAGAAAAAGAAAAGGAGGTCGACTCTCACCATTTCTATTCAACATTGTACTGCAGATTAAAACTGGCTCTTTAAAGAGAGGAAAATAAATAAAACACATACATATTAAAAAGGAAAAACTAACTTTTCCTAGGTGGTGTATATGTATATGTAGCAAGTGAAAAATAATCTGCCAAAAGCAACCATAAACAATAAGTTGCTTTAACAAACTCACTGGATATAATTTCATATATAAAACTTTATTTCTATGTACTAGCAACCAATATTAAATGACAAAATTAAAATATCACTTACAGTAATGTTGCAAATAAAAGTTGTGAGAAAGAAAGATATAATGAAAGATGGTCAAACTTCAATGCCTAAAGAAATAACTTTAAAATTGGTCAAATAATGAACAGAGACAAATAACTGGAAATATTTGACTATGTCCTTTGATTGAAAGATTCAAAATTATGATAACAAGTTTTCAAAAATTTTCTAAAAACTTATTGTAATTCCAATCTAAGTCTCAGCAGACTTTGAGAAAGCCAATCTTATTCACTACCAACTATAAAGATACAGTATATAATATAGTAACTAGGAAAATATGGATTCCAGTACAAGAAAAGGAAAACCACTGACTGAGTCCCTTCTCCCCAACCCCAGAAAAAGACCAACACACATGATTTTTAACAAAAACATCACTTAAAAATTATGGAGATACTTTTTTCTCTATAAATGGTGCTGAATCACACTTATTAAAATGAAAAACTGAACTGTTCCTCTTCAGTTCAGTTCATTTCAGTTGCTCAGTCGTGTCCGACTCTTTGCAACCCCGTTAATCGCAGCGTGCCAGGCCTCCCTGTCCATCACCAATTCCCGGAGTTCACTCAGACTCACTTCCATTGAGTCAGTGATGCCATCCAGCCATCTTGTCCTCTGTCATCTCCTTTACCTCCTGCCTGCAATCCCTCCTAGCATCAGAGTCTTTTCCAATGAGTCAACTCTTCACATGAGGTGGCCAAAGTACTGGAGTTTCAGCTTTAGTATCATTTCTTCCAAAGACCACCCAGGGCTGATCTCCCTTAGAATGGACTGGTTGGAGCTCCTTGCAGTCCAAGGGACTCTCAAGAGACTTCTCCAACACCACAGTTCAAAAGCATCAGTTCTTCGGCACCCAGCTTTCTTCACAGTCCAACTCTCACATCCATATATGACCACTGGAAAAACCATAGCCTTGACTAGAGAGACATTTGATGGCAAAGTAATGTCTCTGCTTTTGAATATGCTATCTAGGTTGATCATAACTTTCCTTCCAAGGAGTAAGCTTCTTTTAATTTCATGCCTGCAGTCACCACTTAGCTCATATTCTACTAAAAATCTCTGGATACCAAAATGTGAAATCTAAGACAAACAAGTTTACAGAAAAACACACAAGGGAAAATCTTCATAACCCTGGAATAGGCAAGAATTCCTTTAAAATAACACAAAATATACAAATATAAAATACCAAGAGAAAAATGAATAAAATTTGCTTTTTTATATTAAAAGAAAAAGTTTAGCTATCAATAAACAACACTAATTGAGCAGTCAAGCTATAGACAAGAAGAAGAAAATACATGTTGTGGATGGATATGTGGACAGAGGCACAGATATATAGAGACATAGGTATGGCACATATTGTACATAAATGATAAAGAACACATAGGTGGCTTACATATACAGTTAATAAAAGCAATAATAAATAAGTTACTCAGACTTTCAGAGGAATAAAAAATAAATAGAAACTTATTAAACAGGAAAGAGATTGAATAGACTAGAGACTATCCAAATAGCAAGTATAATGTAACCCACATTTAATATTTATAACATCACTATTTTCAGGAAGTTCAGTTCAGTCACTCAGTCATGTCCAACTCCTGCGATCCCATGGACTGTAGCATGCCAGGTTTCCCTGTCCATCACCAACTCCCAAAGCTTGCTCAAACTCACTTCCATTGAGTCAGTGATGCCATCCAACCATCTTATCCTCTGTCATCCCCTTCTGCTTCTGCCTTCAATCTTTTCCAGCATCAAAGTCTTTTCCAATGAGTCAGTTCTCATCAGGTGGCCTAAGTATTTAAAGTTTCAGCTTCAGCGTCAGTTCTTCCAGTGACTAGTCAGGACTGATTTCAGCTTGTGCTTCATCCAGCCTGGCATTTCACATATGTACTCTGCATAGAAGTAAATAAACAGGAAGACATATATACAGCCTTGATGCACTCTTTTCCTGATTTGGAACCAGCCTATTGTTCCATGTCTGGTTCTAACCTCGCTTCTTGACCTGCAAACAGATTTCTCAAGAGGCAGGTCAGATGGTCTGGTATTCCCATCTCTTAAAGAATCTTCCACAGCTTGTTGTTATCCACACAGTCAAATGTTTATTGTAGTCAATAAAGCAGAAGTAGATGTTTTTCTGGAACTCTGTTGCTTTTTTGATGATCCAAAGGATGTTGGCAATTTGATCTTTGGTTTCTCTGCCTTTTCTAAGTCCAGGTGGAACATCTGGAAGTTCATGGTTCACACACTATTGAAGCTTGACTTGGAGAATTTTGAGCATTATTTTGCTAGTGTGTGAGATGAGTGCAAATGTGTGGTAGTTTGAATATTATTTGGCATTGCCTTTCTTTGGGATTGGAATGAAAACTGACCTTTTCTAATCTTATTGGAACACTCCACTGCTGAGTGTTCCAAATTTGCTGGCATATTGAGGGTAGCACTTTCACAGCATCATCTTTTAGGATTTGAAATAGCTCAACTGGAATTCCATCACCTCCACTAGCTTTGTTCGTAGTGAAGGAAAATGCAAATTATAACCATTATGCCTCTAGCAAAACAGCTAAAAGGAAAACAACTGATAATACTACATAATGCTAAGTTGGAGGACCTCACTAATATTGCTAATATGCTCAGTCATTCAGTCATATCCAACTCTTTGAGACCCCATAGACTGTAGCCCCCCAGGGTCCTCCATCCATGGGATTTTACAGACAAGAATACTGGATAGAGCTGTCATTTCCTCTTCAGGGGTCTTCTCAACCACGGATTGAATCCTCATCTCCTGCACTGGCAGGCAAATTCTTTACCACTGAGCACCTGAGAAGAAATATACTGCTAAATGAAGTATAAATTGATACAATTTTTTGATAATTATTTGTCATTATAGCCAAATATGTTCTAACCCTATGAGTCAATATTTCCAATTCTAGGTTTACAAACTATATTTCTCTTTAATAGCTGGATTTCTTTCACTTTTTTTTTTTTGCAAGTAAATAATTTTATTTTTGGAAGATCTAGAGAAAGATAGGAGATTAGATAAATGCTGAACAGAATGGAATAGATAAGACAATGTGTTTTTTTCTTTTTTTTTTTTTTACTATATAAATAAATTTGAAAATACTTATGGTAATAATTTAAATGAATTATTTTAGAACTAGTTTATTCATCGATCAAAACAAAATATTACTTCATCACAAGAAAATGAAGATTCCAAGATATCTGGAAAAATGCTTTTACTATTCATGGTTTTTCTTACTAATTTTTTTACATTTACCAAGTAAAATATTCATATTTACTGTGACTTTTATTAAACACTGTAAATACTTCAATTACTGATAAAAATTTTTAGAAATAATGTGTTAAATACTTTTAAATATTTCAGTATGATCACTTACATTGACTACTTAAAACAGTGTGGTTTCTCCCTTCCCCAATTTTGAATCCATTTATTAAAATTGGAGCGTATAACTTCTACATAATAGAAATATAAAACTATATTTGAAATAAAAAAATTCTGATTTTTAATATAGAAGCAATTTAGGCTCCAATAATTTAGCTGTATAATGACTGTATTTTGAGGAATAAAATATCCTCCCATCTTTTTTTTTTTTTTATAATGAAACTCTCATGAAAAATTACAAATGCTTAAGGAGTGGCTGAGATGGCAGAGTAGGAAGAGCCTCAGCTCACCTCCTCCCATGGGAACATCAAAATTGCAAATATTTGAAGTGCAGAAATTGAAGAGAAAGACTGGAAGACTAGCAGAGAAAAACCTTTGACAGTTAAAGCTATAAAAGTAACACAACAAGATCGGTAGGATGAGTGGCGATTCTAAATAGTCAAGACCCATATTCTTGGGCAAGTGACCCACAAATCTGAGCGTAATAACTATATAGGTCTTCTCCAAGGAGCAAGGGATCTGACCCCTAAATCAGACTCCCGAATCTGCTGGGCTATACTGAAATATGAGCCCTGCAGAATATTTGAATTTAATGGTCACTGGACTTCCTATCAGGAAAGGCAGAGGGCTAAAGTATATGGAGATTCCACTCCTAAAAGGTGCACACAAAATATAACATGTTCTAAGACCCAGGACAGAAGAAGTAATCTGAAAAAGCCTGTGTAAAATACATCTGCTTTATCTTGGAGAGCCACCTTGAGAGTCAGGACACAACTGGAGCTAACCTTAGAAACATAGCTTCAATTTACACACCCATGAGCAGTGTCTAAGTCTTCTCTCTCTACATCCTCACCTTTTGTGATTTGTGTTCTTTTTTGATGAAAACCATTGTGTGTTTTTCAAGTGTGAGGTTTGACTCAGAAAACCTCAATGTGATTTTTACTTCCATTTCTCTAATAATCAAATTTTCAAAAAAATCATTATCTATTTATGGGAAAAAAAAGACTCTAAACAAAGTGAGAATAGAAGGAACATATCTCAACATAAGGAAGGTCTTATATGACAGACTTACAGCTGTCATCATACTCAATGATGGAAAACTGAAAGCATTTCCTTTAAAATCAATCATAAGAAAAGGATACCTACTCTTTCCACATTTATTTACCATGATATAGGAGATTCTCGCCACAGCAATCAGAAAGAGAAAGAAATAAGAAACATCCAGATTGAAAAGAAATAAGTACATCTGTCACTGTTTGCAGATGACTAAATACTATAAACAGAAAACCCTAAAATGCACTCCCCGCCACCCCCCCCATCCCCGCAAAAAAATCAGAGCTCATCAATAAATTTGGTAAGGTTGCAGGAATCAAAATCAACATACAGCAATCTACTGTATTTCTGTACTGTGACAACAAAAACAACAACAAATAATTCAATTTTCAACCACATTGAAAAAAAATCAAACACCTAGGAATAAACCTACCTAAGGAGCAAAAAGTCCTGAACTCAGAAAAATAAGACACTGATGAAAGAAACTTAAGACAACAAAAAGAGGTAGAAAGATTTATCATGTTCATTGATTTAAAGAATTAATAATGTTGAAATGATATTATCCAAGGCAATCTACAGACTAAATGCAATTCCTATCAAAATACCAGTTGCATTTTTCACAGAAGTAGCACAGACACTTCAAAAAATTTTATGGAATCATAAAAGACCCTAAATAGCCAAAATAATCTTGAACAAAGCTGGAAGTACCATTTTCCTGATTTCAAAACATACTATAAAATTATAGTAATCAGAACAGTATGGTACTGGCAAAAAACAGATGCATAGAAAAATGGAATAAATTTAGAACTTAATAGTGAACCCATATTATATGGACAATTAATCTACAAAAAGGAGGCAAAAATATGCAGCGGGAAAATATAGACTTTTCAATAAACAGTGTTGAGAAAATGAGACAGCTACATGCAAAAGAATCAAACTGGACTACTGCCTCACTCCATGCTCTAAAAGAAATTTAAAAATGGATTAAAAACTGAAATTTAATATCCAAAATTATAATACTCCTAGAAATAAACACACACTGTAAGCTCACTGATAGTTGTGTAAGTAATACTATGTTGGATATGGCTCCAATGGAAAAAAAGAAAAGTTAAAGACAAACAAATGGTACTACCTCAAATTAAATCCTTTTGCCCAGTGACGGAAACTATCAGTGAAATGAAAATGTCACCTACTGAATAGTAGAACATATTTGCAAATAATATATTGCAAAATTGGTTGATATTTAAAATATACAAAGAAATAATTCAACTCAACATCAAAAATATTCAATTAAAAAGTGATCAAAGGATCTAAATATAGTTTTCAAAGAATACATAGAAATGAATAACAGCCTTGTAAAAAGATGTTCAACATCATTAGTCATCTGAGAAATGCAAATCAAAACCACAATGAAATATCACTTAATACATATCACAATGGCTATCATGAAAAAGACATCAAATAACAAATGTTGGGCAAGGATGTGGAGCAAAAGAAACTCTTGTGCACTGTTTGGAATGTACACTACTGCAGCCACTATACTTCAAAAAATTAAAAATAGAACTCTGGTATAAGCCAGCATTTCAACTTCAGGGTATTTATCTGAAGAAAATGAAAGCAACATTTGATAATACATGCACCTTTATATTCATTACAGTATTACTAAAATATCCAAGATATGGAAGCAACCTAACTAGCCATCAAGGAACAAATGAATAAAGAAAATTTCTTGTGCAAATCATTCTGTCTTTGGTCAATAAGTGCTCTTTCAGTTGGCTTATTTGTCTCTCTGATATATCTCCATCAAAGCACATGTTATTTTTTCAAGTATTTCATTATTTTCAGGTATTTTGTTACTCTAGGCTCCTCTTGTATATTTTATGCCCCATTGTCACAATCAGCTATTTTTCTTTCCTGAGAAATTCTGATTCCTCTATTGCAGAATGTTATTAGAAACCAAGGCCTAGGTGCTGGGATGAACTCATTTTTACTGAAATAGCATTTCTTCTAGGCTTTCTAAGAACAAAAGCAAGAAAGTAAGTGTGTGCATCCTAACAAGTATATGTTCACACATACAATGTTTCTATATGCAACCATTTATATCTATGAATTCACACTGATATCTTCTAATATAATCCATTAACACACGGACTACTCTGGCTTCCTCCGTGCCTATGTGTATACTCCCACTCTAAGACTGAGAAGCCAGGCTCCCATTATCCACCATTTACTTAACTGATCAGTTCTAATTTACATATATAAAATTTGTATCAATATTGTTAACCTGTACCATTCTGGTGAATGGGAAAATCTGTATGGTTAGCTAGGGTATAGAAAGAAACAATACCAAAGATCAATGAAACTAAAAATTTCTTCTCTGAGAAGATAAAGAAAATTGGTAAATCTTAGCTAGACTAGTCAACAAAGAAAGGAGGAGAACATAAATCAGTAATAATAGAAATGAAATCAGAGAAGTTACAAGTGACTCCACAAAAATGCAAAGGATCATAAAAGACTATTATATGGTACTAATATAGTCAACTTGGAAGAAATGGAAAAATTCCTTGGAAAATTACAACCTTCTAAGACTGAACCAAAGAAAGACAATGCCAGAGAATGTTCAAACTACCGCACAGTTGCACTCATCTCACACGCTAGTAAAGTAATGCTCAAAATTCTCCAAGGCAGGCTTCAGCAATACATGAACCGTGAACTTCCAGATGTTCAAGCTGGTTTTTGAAAAAGCAGAGGAACCAGAAATCAAATTGCCAACATCTGCTGGATCATGGAAAAAGCAAGAGAGTTCCAGAAAAGCATCTATTTCTGCTTTATTAACTATGACAAAGCCTTTGACTGTGTGGATCACGATAAAGTGTGGAAAATTCTGAAAAACCTGAAAGCATTTACTCTAACAAGTGGAACAAGATATGTGTGTCCACTCTCACTACTCTTATTTAGTGTGTTTTTGGAAATCTTAGTCTAGGTAATCAGACAAGAAAAAGAAATAAAAGGAGTGCAAATTGGAAAAGAAGTAAAACTGTAACTATTTGCAGGTGATGTGATATATTACATAGAAAATTCTAAAGACATCACTGGAAAACTACTTGTTGTTCAGTTGCTCAGTCGTATCTGACTCTTTGTGATCTCATGGTGCAGCACGTCAGACTTCCCTGTCCTTCACCATTTCCCATAGCTTGCTCAAACTCATGTCCATTGAGTCAGTGATGCCATTAAAATGTCTCATCCTCTGTCATTCCCTTCTCCTCCTGCCTTCAATCTTTCTTATTCAATGACTATAACAAAATTGCAAGATACAAAGTTACTTCAGAAATTTCTTATATTTCTATATACTAACAACAAATGATTAGAAAGAGAAATTTAGGAACTATTGCATTTATGATTGAAATAAGAAGGGTAAAATACCTAGAAATAAACTGACTTAAAGAAACAAAATAACTGTACTGTGAAAATTATCAAAGAGTAATGAAAGAAATCAAAAACAAAATAAACAGATGGAGAGAGATACTGTATTTTTTCAAATTAATAGTATTATTCAGAGAATTAGAACAAAAATTGTAAAATTTTGTGTGGAAACACATAAGGTCCCAAATACATAGAACAAACTTGAGAAAGAAAAATGGAGGTAGAGGAATTAGACTCCCTGACTTCAGACTATATGAAAACCTACAATAACCAAGGCAGTGTGACACTGACCATAAAAGAAACATATAGATCAATAGAACAGGATGGAAACCCCAGAGATAAATGCACACACCTACTGTCACCTATCCTCTGATAATTTAGCAAGAATATACAGTGGAGAAAGCAGTTTCTTCAATAAGTGATGTGTGGAAATCAAAAGTTACATGTAAAACAGTGAGATTAGATCATTATGCAATAGCATGTTGCTGCTGTTCTTCAGTCACTCTGTCATTTCCATGTCTTTGCGACCCCATGGACTGCAGCACACCAGGCGTCCTGACCTTCACCATCTCTCAAAGCCTGCTCAAACTCATGTCCATTGCAATGGTGATGCCATCCAACTATCTTGTCCTCTGTCATCCTCTTCTTCTGCCCTCAATCTATCCCTGAATCAGGGTCTTTTCTAAGAGTCAGCTCTTTGCACTAAGTGGCCAAAGTATTGGAGCCTCAACTTCAGCAACAGTCCTTCCAATTCAGGATTGATTTCCATTAGGACTGACTTGTTTGATCTCTTTGAGTTCCAAGGGATTCTCAAAAGTCTTCTGTAAGACCACAACTCAAAATTACCAAGACATTCAGCCTTTTCTATGGTCCAACTCTTACATCCACACATGACTGCTGGAAAAAACATGCCTTTGATTAGATGGATCTTTGTTAGCAAAATAATGTCTCTGCTTTTTAATATGCTGTCTGGCTGGTCATAGCTTTTCTTCCAAGGAGCAAGCAGCTTTTAATTTCATGGCTGAAGGCATGGTCTGCAGTGATTTTGAAGTCTAAAAAAAAAAAAAAAATAAACAAGTAAATAAAGTGTCTCACCATTTCCATTGTTTCCCCATCTATTTCCCATGAAGTGATGGGACCATATGCCATGATCTTCATTTTTTGAATGTTGAATTTTAAGGCAGCTTTTCTTCTCTCTTCTTTCACTTTTCTCAAGAGGCTCTTAGTTCCTCTTCATTTCTGCCATAAGTATGGTGTCAACTGCATATCTGAGGTTATTGATATTTCTCCCTGGATTCTTGAGTTCAGCTTGTGCTTCATCCAGCCTGATAGTTTGCATGATGTTCTCTGCATGTAAGTAAAATATGGAGGATGACAATGTATAACCTTGGCATACTCCTTTCCCAATTTGGACCCAGTCCACTGTTCCATGTCAGGTTCTAACTGTTGCTTCTTGACCTACATCCAGGTTTCACAGAAGGCAGGTAAGGTATTCCCATCTCTTGAAGAATTTTTCACAGTTTGTTGTGATCTACACTTTCTAAGGCTTTATACAGTCAATGAAGCAAGAATAGATGTTTTCCTGGAATTATCTTGCTTTTTCTATTATCAAATGGATGTTGGCAATTTGATCTCTGCTTCCTCTGCCTTTTCTAAATCCACCTTGTATATCTGGAAGTTCTTGGTTTAGGTACTGTTGAAGCCTAGCATGGAGAATTTTGAGCATTACTTTGCTAGCATGTGAATTAAGAGCAATTATGTGGTAGTTTGAGCATTCTTTCCAATATATCTAATAGCATACAGACAAATAAAGTGGATTAAAGATGTAAATGTAAGACCAGACACTATAGAACACTTAGAGGAAAGTATAGACAGAACGCTCTTTGACATAAATACAGCAAGATCTTTTTTGACTTACTGCTAGAGTAAGGAAAATTAAAAAATAAAAATAAACAAATTGGACCTAACTAAACTTAAAATCCTTTGCATAGCAAAGGAAACCACAAACAAGACAAAAAGACAATCTAGAGAGTGGGAGAAAATATTTGCAAATGAAAAAACTGACAAGGGATAAATTTCCAAAATACACAAAGAGCTCATTGCAGCACAATTAAAAACAACAACAACAAAAAAAAAAAAAAACACACACAAAACAACAGCCTTATCAAAAAATAGTCTGAAGACCTATATAATTATTTTTTTAAAAAAAATACATACTGATGGCTAACAAAGACATGGAAGATTCTCAACATCACTTATTATTAGAGAAATGCAAATGAAAACTACAATGAGGTATCATCTCACATTTGTCAGAATGACCATCATCAAAATATCTACAAACAATAAATTCTGGAGAAATATGGAAAAAAAGGAACCTTTTTACAGTGTTAGTAAGAACATAAATTGATACAGCCACCATGAAGAAGAGTATGGAATTTCCATAAAAACTAAAAGTAGAACTATTATATGTCTCAGCAACCCATTCCTGGGTATATAACCAGGAAGAAAAAAAAATTCAAAATTATACATACACCCCAATGGTCATTGCAGCATTATTTGCAATAGCCAGGACATGAAAACAGCTTAAATATCCATCAATAAAAATCTGGATAAAGTAGGTATGGTACTTACATACATGGCATATTACTTAGCCTTTATTATTACTCATAAACACAGGAAAAAATTGTCATTTGCAGAGACAGGATGAACCTAGAGACTGTCATTCAGAGTCAAGTAGCTCACAAACGAAAAATATCTACGCATATATGTGGAATCTAGAAAAATGCTATTGATAATCTTATTTCTGAAGCAGAAATAGAGACACTGATGTAGAGAACAAATCTACACTACCAAGGGGAAATAGGCAGGTGGGATTAATCAGGAATTTGTGATGGACACATTCATACTTCTATGTATAAAATTGATAACTAATGAGAACCTATTGTGTAGCACTCAATGCTCTATGGTCACCTAAATGGGAAAGGGACTCCAAAAAGAGGAGTTATATATAAACAAGACTATATTATGAGAAACAGTGGGCTGGAAGAATCACAAGCTGGAATCAAGATTGCCGGGAGAAATATCAATAACCTCAGATATGCAGATGACACCACCCCTATGGCAGAAAGTGAAGAGGAACTAAAAAGCCTCTTGATGAAAGTGAAAGAGGAGAGTGAAAAAGTTGGCTAAAGTGCAACCTTCAGAAAACTAAGACCATGGCATCTTGTCCCATCACTTCATGGGAAATAGACGGGGAAACAGGTGAAACAGTGGCAGACTTTAATTTCTGGGGCTCCAAAATCACTACAGATGGTGATTGCAGCCATGAAATTAAAAGATGCTTACTCCTTGGAAGGAAAGTTATGACCAACCTAGACAGCATATTCGAAAGCAGAAGCATTACTTTGCCAACAAAGGTCCATATAGTCAAGGCTCTGGTTTTTCTAGTAGTCATGTATAGATGTGAGAGTTGGACTGTGAATAAACCTGAGTGCTTTTGAACTGTGGTGTTGGAGAAGACTCTTGAGGGTCCCTTGGACTGCAAGGAGATCCAACCAGTCCATTCTAATGGAGATCTGTCCTGGGTGTACTTTGGAAGGAATGATGCTAAAGCTGAAACTCCAGTACTTTGGCCACCTCATGTGAAGTGTTGACTCATCAGAAAAGACTCTGATGCTGGGATGGATTGGAAGCAGGAGGAGAATGGGACAACAGAGGATGAGATGGCTGGATGACATCTCCAACTCGATGGACATGAGTTTGAGTGAACTCTGGGAGTTGGTGACGGACAGGGAGGCCTGATGTGATGCAATTCATGGATTGGCAAAGAGTCGGACACGACTGAGTGATTGAACTGAACTGATGGCTGATTCACTTTGCTATAGAGAAACAACTGACACAGCAGTGTAAAGCAACTCTAATCCAATATATAAATAAAAGATGGCTTGCATACATTCAATGGAGTAATACAGTCATAAAAATAATGTAAAAAATAATGTAATTTGAACCAACATGGATGGACATAGAGATTGTCATACTGAGTGAAGTTCAGTTCAGTTCAGTTCAGTTCAGTTCAGTTGCTCATTCGTTTCCAACTCTTTGTGACCCCATGAATTGCAGCATGCCAGGCCTCCCTGTCCATCACCAACTACCAGAGTTCACTCAGACTCATGTCCATCGAGTCAGTGATGCCATCCAGCCATCTCATCTTCTGTCATCCCCTTCTCCTCTTGCCCCCAATACCTCCCAGCATCAGAGTATTTTCCAATGAGTCAACTCTTCGCATGAGGTGGCCAGAATACTGGAGTTTCAGCTTTAGCATCATTCCTTCCAAAGAAATCCCAGGGCTGATCTCCTTCAGAATGGACTGGTTGGATGTCCTTGCAGTGCAAGTTAGAGAAGTACAAATATCATATGATATTGGTTATATGTGAAATCTTTAAAAAATGGTACAAATTAACTTATTTGTAGATCATAAATAGAGTTATCAATGTAGAAAACTATATTATGGTTTCTGAGGGAAAAGAGGGGAGGAATATATGGGAGATTAGGATCAACATATGCAAACTACTATATATTATATATATATCATATATATAATTATATATATTTATATTATATATAAAAAACTGGTAACCAATAGATACGGATCTACTGTATATCAAAGAGAACACTACTCAATACTCTGTTATGACCTATATGGGAAAAGAATCTAAAAAGCAGTGTATATATGTTCATGCATAACTGACTCAATTTGCTGTACCATAGAAAATAGTGCAACATCGCCAATAATCTATGAACAAATAAAAATTAAAAATTAAAGAAAATTATTTTTATTTCCCTATTCATGAAAACATTTTTACTTGAAACAGAGAAAATTTAAAACAAAAGCAATTTGCCACTGAAACCCTTCTTACAATGTATCATAATTTTATTACTATTCCATTTTTATACTTCTGCTATGAGTCAAATAATCTTTGAGTCTCTTCTTTAGTTACCTTTTTAAATAAATTTTGTCACATGTCAAGCATTAGACACTAACTGGAAATATAGTTAAAATAGCAATACTTGAAAAAAGCAGTTTCTTTCTCAGCTATTTGACTCATGTTTGCTATATCAAGTGAATGCAGCAATATTATTTTCTACCTTTTAAATTCATTCACATTATTCATTTGTGAGTTCATTAATTATAGAAGGACATTATTTTTTTACACCTCTTTTTAGGCCCCTGTGCAATTTGTTATGAATTCCATGTGATATAATCTAATTTCCAATTAAAGACAAAATTAAAATTACCTAAGAGGTTTATAATTTCTTTGAAAATGGTGAAGACAATCCAAAGCAATCACTAGGAGCAGGATCATTAATTAAAATGACGGTCATATAATTTATATTAATCCTCATTCAATACGATATTGCATTTTTATCTTCAAGAATTTTAATTACAAATAAAAGATTTGTATACATACCACAATAATGAAGCATTATTAGACACAAACACTATCATGAATTTTAAGTCCCAAATCACAGTATGAATACTTGCATATCTTGTGTGGATGCATTCATTAGTTAATCCAATGTCACTATATATATATATATAACTATATATATAAACTCAGTAAAGCACTGCATACATTCATATTAGTATACATATAGATATATAATATCTATATATCATATAGATATATATAGTTTGTATACTAATAACATATATATAACCACAAACACTGAATGTTGATGTAAAATCAATATATCTTTATATTTGGCATTTGTCACATCAACCACCTCAACTGTATGAACCTATTCCATTCTTTACCGTAACCTGTCCCATCTCCATGCCCTTTGCTTAGTTTTCAATTATATTCCTGAAAAAAAGACTAAGAAAATCATCTTCTGGGAAGCCTTTCTCACCATCCCGTTTTCATTATGAAATTCTTTCAAGGTAATCTTAGTATCTCTCTATGTTTAAATATATCTGAAGACAGTGATCTATTTTATACATCAGAAATATTATCCAACTGAAAACACTGTTTTGCATCACAATTTGCCTATCTTCTAAAGCAATGTTTCTCAAACCTTAATTCTCATAACAAATATCGTACACCTTGTTACATAGGAGGCAAGAATATAAAATGGAGAAAAGATAATCTTTTTAAAAAATTGTTTTCAGAAAGCTGGACAGCTAAATCAATGATATTGGAACATTCTCTCACATCATCTATGAAAATAGTCCTATATGTAAGAAGTAACACTATAAAAGACATAGAAGAGAACATAGATAACACATTCTTTAACAAAAATCATTGTAATATTTTCTTAGAGTCATCTCCCAAGGCAAAAGAAACAAAAACAAAAATAAACAAACAGGACATAATGCTAATAATAAAACTTAAAAGTTTTATTTATTTATTTATTTTATTTTTTACCGCAAAGGAAACCAACAACAAAACAAAAAGATAACCTATGAAATGGGAGAAAATATTTGTAAATGAATTGAGTTACAATGCATTAATATCTAAAATATACAAACAACTCATACAACTCAATATAGACAAACAGAAAGCCCTATCCAAAAAAAAAAAAAAAAGAGAGAGAGAGAGAGAGAGAGAGGGAGAAAAGATTGGGCAGAGGACCTAAATAGACATTTCTCCAAAGAACACATAGAGATGGCAAATCAGCACATGAAAAGTTGACCAAATTATTAATTACTAGGTCAATACTAATCAAAACTACAATAAGCTATCACCTCACATTAGTCAGAATGGCTATCATCAAAATGTCTACAAACAATAAATGCTGGAGAAGGTGTGGAGAAAACTAAATCCTTCTACACTGTTGGTGAGAATGTAAACTGGTGTAGTCAATTAATTAAGTAGATAGTCTGTGTAAAGCAAAATGCCAAAAGAAAAACAAAAAGATGAATAGTTGGAGCACAGGGGATTTTTAGGACACAATATACTCTTGCATGACTATACTGATAGGAATGTATCATTATGCATTTATTAAAAACCATACATGTACTACAACCAAGGATGACTAGATGATAATCTGTATTAATGTTGTTTCATCAGTTGTAATAAATGCATCATTCT
Organism: Capricornis sumatraensis; assembly: GCF_032405125.1. Lineage (NCBI taxonomy): Eukaryota > Metazoa > Chordata > Mammalia > Artiodactyla > Bovidae > Capricornis > Capricornis sumatraensis. The sequence continues at coordinate 14,385,135 of NC_091084.1, forward strand.
GGTAGGGTTGTTGAGGTCATAGAATTGAAAATTGTATATGTATGGGGGAAGTTGGGGTATGGGAACTGTCTGTGATTTCTAATCAGTTTTGCTGTGAACATAAAACTTTACATTAAAAATTTTATATATTAAAAAGGGAGAGATCCTAACTTTGATTGATGTTTATGTTTTTTGACCATAGCTATGCTTTAACAAAGTAATTAATTTTGAATATTAGTGACTAAACTGAACTGATATATAAAATTCAATTCAATTCAGTCACTCAGTTCTGTCTGACTCTTTGTAACCGCATGAATTGCAGCATGCCAGGCCTCCCTGTCCATCACCAACTCTTGGAGTTCACTCAAATTCATGTCCATCAAGTTGGTGATGCCGTCCAGCCATCTCATCCTCTGTCGTCCCCTTCTCCTCCTGCCCCCAGTACCTGCCAGCATCAGAGTCATTTCCAATGAGTCAACTCTCTGCATGAGGTGGCCAAAGTACTGAAATTTCAGCTTTAGCATCATACCTTCCAAAAAAATCCCAGGGCTGATCTCCGTTAGAATGGACTGGTTGGATCTCCTTGCAGTCCGAGGGACTCTCAAGAGTCTTCTCCAATACCACAATTCAAAAGCATCAATTCTTTGGTGCTCAGCTTTCTTTATAGTCCAACTCTCACATCCATACATGACTACTAGAAAAACCATAGCCTTGACTAGATGGACCTTTGTTTGCAAAGTAATGTCTCTGCTTTTGAATATGCTATCTAGGTTGGCTATAACTTTTCTTCCAAGGAGTAAGAGTCTTTTAATTTCATGACTTCAATAACCATCTGCAGTGATTTTGGAGCCCAAAAATTAAAGCCTGACACTGTTTCCACTCTTTCACCATCTATTTGCCATAAAGTGATGGAACCAGATGCCATGATCTTCGTTTTCTTAATGTTGAGCTTTTAGCCAAGCTTTCACTTTCCTTTTTCACTTTCATCAACAGATTTTTTACTTCCTCTTCACTTTCTGCCATAAGGGTGGTGTCATCTGCATATCTGAGGTTACTGAGATTTCTCCCGGCAATCTTGATTCCAGCTTGTGCTTCTTCCAGCCCAGCGTTTCTCATGGTGTACTCTGGATAGGAGTTAAATAAGCTGGGTGGCAATATACAGCCTTGACGTGCTCCTTTTCCTATTTAGAACCAGTCTGTTGTTCCATGTTAAGTTCTAACTGTTGCTTCCTGACCTGCATGTAGGTTTCTCAAGAGGCAGGTCAGGTGTTCTGGTATTCCTATCTCTTCCAGAATTGTCCACAGCTTATTGTCATCCACACAGTTAAAGTTTTTGGTATAGTCAATAAAGCAGAAATAGATGCTTTTCTGGAACTCTCTTGCTTTTTCGATGACCAGCAGATATTGGCAATTTGATCTCTCATTCCTCTGCCTCTTCCAAAACCACCTTGAACATCTGGAAGTTCACAGTTCACGTACTGCTAAGGTCTGGCTTGGAGAATTTTGAGCATTACTTTACTAGTGTGTGAGATGAGTGTAATTGTGGAGTAGTTTGAGCATTCTTTGGCATTGTCTTTGTTTGGGATTGGAATGAAAACTGACTTTTCCCGTTCTGTGGCCACTGCTGAGTTTTCCAAATTTGCTGGAATCTTGAGTACAGCACTTTCACAGCATCACCTTTCAAGATTTGAACCAGCTCAACTGGAATTCCATCATCTCCACTAGCTTTGTTCATAGTGATGATTTCTCAAGCCCACTTGACTTTACATTCTAGGATGTTTGGCTCTAGTGAGTGATGAGTGATCACACCATCATGATTATCTTGGCTTGGAGAATTTTGACAGAAAAGTGAGTCAGTTAAGCATATACATATAGCCACTCTTTTATAGGTTACTTTCTTACATGGGCAAATATAAATGCAAAGAGTTCTCAGAACTCTACCCAATACTTTGTATTTGCCTATGTAAGAAAATAACCTAAAAAAGAGTGGAGATATATGTATGCTTAACTGACTCACTTTTCTGTACACCTGAAATTAAGATAACATTATAGATAATATGTACTCAAATATTAAAAAATAAAAAGGAAAAAGGAACATTCAAATACATTAAAGTTTACCATTTCCAATTTTGCAATACTTATATTATTCCAATTTTCCGACAGAATTTCATTTTCTCTATATAGTTCACCCACTTCATCTTAACCATATCTGTTATAACTGTATAAACTTTTCTAATTTACCAAAAAGTTTTTATTAGTGCGGAAACATGACAATACAGATTATTAAATAAAGACATTGATTTTCTTGTTCAGTTGTTTGCTAAAATCAAACTAGTTTTGATGTCAGTACAATTCTCATCTCATAAATCTTAACTACATGAATTTATTTCATATCTGGAATGCCATACCTGATAATACAATATAGGTGATAGGGCAAAGCTTATAAGAGAGAACACAAAATGACTAAAATTCATAAAGCTTTTATTTGAATATTGGCAATTTCCCTAAGATTTTTGAGAGTTATTTTTTGAAAAAAGTTAGTTTACATAATGATAAAGATTCACATTTGTTTGAATCCCAAGCATAAAGTTCATTATCTGCATAACTCTGTATAATGTCTTTTAGAAGAATAAATCTGAGATATTATGAAGACAACAACCATAATTTTGTTCTATGTGACACTTTAAATGTTCGTGCTCTATAAATGTTTGTTAAAAATAACATGTTTGCAGTCACAAAATATTTGCAGTGTTCAGTAGAACAATTAGCCTGCTGTTATCCATTTACAAATACAGAGTGATTTAACTGGGTGCTAAGATTAACACACTCATCAAGTAAAATTTATTTCTTATCCTTGGATAACCATAAAAGCTAATCAATCATTTCACAATCAAAAGCTAATTGGTACATAATAGTTCCGATTTATGTGTGCTTAACTATGTATATATAAATAAGAATAAAATTTAAATGAAAAGTATCTATTCTACTCTGTCAGTATTATTATTATAAGAACTGCCCATTTTCAAAACTCATCTCCATATTTCCCAGTTAACATCATGATCAAGACATAATTTTTGGTATCACAACTGCTTGTGATAATGAGATGTCATCTCTTTCTCATTTTGTAGTTTATATTTTTAAAAATAATTGCTCAATTTTGGTATAATGTCAACAGTACTTTCTCAGTAAACAACTCCAAATGGCTTGTTGATAACAAAAGTGTTTCATAATTTATTTGTGAACCTCTTAGAATTGTTTTAACCCTTTCTCATTCAAGCTTTTCACATCCAGCAAGAGGAAGCTGACAGGGGTTATGTCTAGCTAGTTTTGCATAAAAAGTTCATCTTTATCAGAAAAACTGTCCATCTATAATTTTCTCCCTGTAATTTTCTTTCCTTAGTCTAACTCCTAAATAGAAACATTAATTGAATGTCTAATTGTGCAAGCCATATGTTAAGCACTGATAATGTAAATATGAAGAAAATTTGTTCCTCCTTCAAGAATTCATAAACTAATGGAATAAAAAGTAAAGTTGCAGACTTTCCTGGTGGTCCAGTGGTTAAGATTCCACCTGCCACTACAAGGGACACAGGTTTAATCCCTGGTCCAGGAGGATTTAACATGCCCCAGCTAACTAAAACCCTGTGCCACAGTTACTGAACCCATGCACCTAGAGATTGTGCTCTACAACAAGAGAAGTCCACCCACCTCAAGGAGGAGTAACCCCTGCTCATGGCAACTAGAAAAAGCCTGCACACAGCAACAAAGACCCAATGCAGCCAGTAATAAATAAATGGGAAATATATCTGCAAGACTCGTGGTAGAGCAAATAAAATACATAAGTAATAAAAATAAATCACAACTAATAGCAGCCAAATGTCTAATATTGAGACTTCTCTTTAAGTATGTGAATTAAGCATGCTAAGAACAATATCTAAGAAACTAAAGCAATCTAATGGTTGTAAGCTTATATATGTAGACCTATGGCACCTACAAAACTTTCATGATTATTGTTTTGTACTCATTTCTCAAAATGTATTTTTGACTATATTGAAATGAACCTTCATGTGTGTGTTTATATCCATGAATGTGTGCATTAGTGAACTCTTGCTGAAGGAGCACATTTGTTTCCTCATATTTATAAACTTTAGTTTTAGGAAGAAAGTCAATATAACAAAAATGACGTAAATCTGACTTTTAAAAGTTTTCTCATTTCATTAATAAAATAAAGGGTCATTACCAAATGAATCTTTTTTACTGATGATCTGTTTAGAAGACTGAGCAGAATCTGGTAAATGCTTGCAAATTTAAGTTCTCTCATTTTTTTCTTCAATAAATCAAAGTTATTGAGACCTCAATTTTAAAAGTTAAAAAAACATTAAAATTCAGGCCCAACTAAAATTTTATAGGATTTTGATGGCTAAAATAGCCTATGTTTAAAGACTTTAGAATTCCTATAGATAGCACATCTGACAAATAATTTACTTAATATTAACATAAGATATACTTAATATTAAATGAACATGTAGCATAATCAGTTACTAAAAACAAGTGTTTTTCACAAGTCATTTTTCACTCCATCCCTCTACTTCATTCCTGCACCATGTACCTTAAATAGTAAGGTGAATAGTACAGGAAAGACATACAAACCACCAGAACATTGAAAATGTATGGTCTCCAAATTCACTCAGTTTTCCAACGCCTTTTAACATGTTCCAAGTGTCCCTAATTAGTCTTCTGCTCTGCTCATCAAAATTTCTATTCTAAACTATCTCTGCTCTCTTTGAACTCTCTGTCCTACCATTATGCCCACTTAATTTTATCAATGATTTCACTTGCAAATTTATAAAAGAAGTAATATCGGAAACACATATCCAGAAAGGTCTCTCCCCTTTTTAAAGCCAACTATGAACCTAAAATGGCTGAATTTTCAAACACCACCTGGCTGATTTCATGAAATTCATGTTTCAAGAGTTCAGCAACCATGGAGGCATTATCTAGCTTTCCTGCTATTCTCTGATACACTTTCATGAATGTTTAAGAGTTTTCCTACTTTCTGGGCCTCATGTCTTGAAGATTGAAAAAATAATCAAAATTCATCTTGAGTAGTTAGGGTTTTGGTCTCAAATTTAGTTTTCCATTTTCTGCTGTTATTTTTAAAATTAAGTTACCTACAATGCTTTTTTTTTTATCCCTCATAGAGGAAATAATAAAGAGCCAAAATGGATTCTGAGTGACATCACATTAGGTTCTCTCTTGAAGTCAACTACCAGTTTACAGTAGTGAAATGGATTTGCCCAAGTTTCAGGTAGTAACCAATTAGGTTTTGTTTTTGTTTTTGTTACAAATGCATACCAGTCTCTGGGGACCACCAACAATCTATTTTGGTAATGCTTTGACACCTCTCACTTATTAAGAAAGTGAGAGTGAGAAGCAGTGACTGGTCCAGTGACAAGCAGAAAAATTTGTACTACTGATACCACGTGGTATATTTAAAACAACAACAACAAAAAAGTAGTACATTTAATATTTAAAACAAAAAAGAAGTAGTACATTTTACTTGAAGATATACAAAATTACAGCCTCCTTCATACGTACAAAATCACAAACCAAAGTCCTTTCTTAGTTCTCTTTCAATTATTATTTCTGTGAAAGCTCTACTACAAAATTAGTTCCTTCAAAAGGTCCATGAACATTAATTTAGGGGATAAAGGAGAATGATGTGAAAGCCAGTTTTAGATTTCTGGATCACCTAACTGTAAAGTCTGTCATCAAAACACTTGAGTATTAGGACCCAGAAAATAACTAATTCATTACAAGGAAAGAAATAAAGAAACAGAGGCCAACAAAAAAGCAAACAAAAAACACAAACACTGTTACCAATGGAAGACACAAAACACCCATTAGAAAATGTGTAAAATATCACCAGTTGCATTGTATGTTTTAATCCTTTCATGAGCAAATTTGAGCCAGATATTGTTTTCAAATTAGGAGAGAGTAAGGAGTCAGAAGAAAAAAAAAAAAAAAAAATATTGTTAAGTCGCTCAGTCATGTCTGACTCTGTGACTCCATGGACTGCAGCATGCCAGGCTTCCCTGTCCATCACCTCTTCCATAACTTACTTAAGCTCATGTAATTTGAGTCAGTGATGCCATCCACCCATCTCATCCTCTGTCCTCCCTTTCTCCTCCTTCATTCAATCTTGCCCAGCATCGGGGTATTTTCCAATGAGTCTGCTATTCTCAACAAGTGGCCAAAGTATTGGAGCTTCAGCCTCAGCAGCAGTCCTTCCTCTAAGTATTCAAGGTTGATTTACTTTTGGATTGGCTGGTTTGGTCTCCTTGCAGCTGAAGGGACTCTCAAGAGTCTTGTCTGACAACAAAGTTTGAAACCATCATTTCTTGGGTATTCAACTTTCTTTATGCTTCAACTCTTACATCCATACATGACTACTAGAAAAACCATAGCTTTGACTATAAGGAGCTGAAAGGGTAATAGGCAGGAAGGCCAGGTGTCTCCAAACAGAGGACATAGGCTACAAGTGTCAGACGGTTTTCCCTCTCTCTTAAGCAGCAAGAGGAAACAAACAAGTGTTAGATTTTTTCCCCCTCTCTATACAAATTTAAAAAGAGGGTTTTTTTTTTTTTAATCCTGTGTTGCTATAATGACACCTGGTTCCACCTGAACTTAACTTTTCTCAAACTTTGAGCTAACCAATGCATTTTTCTTATGGAAATGTTTGTCTTAAGCTATGTTAATGAACTTTGTGTTTACCTTAGAGTTTGTCTTCAAGTACCTTCCGCCTAAGACTCAGAACTGACTTGACAAACAAGTATATTTTACTCATACATTGTTCTCCTAATCTATGTTAATGAAACTCTATATTTACTTGGAAATCTGTCTTTCTTCAAGATTCATGTCACTCATTTTATGGCCCAAGATGACTCACCTAGTGCCAATATTATCTCAAAATGCATGTTGTGGGTGAAGGGCCTGGTGCAACTCTGAGTTTTGAGACATATCCTTTCTATAATTAACAGCTTGCCCTAGTGGCTCAGAAGCTAAAGTGTCTGCTTACAATGCGGGAGACCGGGGTTCCATCACTGGGCCGGGAAGATCCCCTGGAAAAGGAAATGGCAACCCAGTCCAGTACTCTTGACTGGAAAATCCCATGGATGGAAAAGCCTGGTAGGCTACAGTCCATGGGATCACAAAGAATCATACACAGCTGAACGACTTCACTTCACTTCACTTCTTACATGGGCCTAAAGACTAGCAGAGGGGCACTCTTTGCCCCTTTCTGATGTCTATGTCATAAGCTTTCTCTATCTCTTTTATAATTTAATAAAACTTTATTACACAAAAGCTCTGAGGAATCAACCCTCATCACTGTCCCCGGATTGAATTCTTCTTCTCTGGAGGCCAAGAAACCTGGTGTCTTTCGTGGTTCAGCAACACCCTTTCATCTTGGGGGCTCATCTGGGATTCTTCAGGACAAGGTAAGGATGCTTGGAGCTTTAGTTCTTTGTTCTCCTAGCAAATACATTTTCTGCTGTAGTTTACTAACTCTATTGTGTGCTTATGTGAATGAATGACATGTACTGTGGGAAACAAGTGAGGATCCTTGCTCTGCGGTTCCTTGATGACTTCATATGGCTTATGGCAGAAACATGTTGTTAATTATACCGACCTGCCAATGCCAAGAGACACCCAACCTCCCTGTGAGGGGAGCAGCAAGAGATGGATGAAGCATGTGGACTCAACTCTCCATTCTCGGTCAAACTTTCAATCTCTTTGACCATTTCATAACTTCTTGGGAATTTGAACTACTAACCTAATATGTCAGATCATAGACTTTCAAGGGACTTGTGGTCTATGCTATTACTGGGTACTGCGACTTAGGTGCCAAACTTGGATTGGTAGTCAGGAAGTGTGTAGCCTCACTAGGACTCAAAACTTTGGAAGCTAGATGGAGCTCTAGCTCCAAGAGCATCTTTCATGTTAAAGGTTACTCAGATAGGAAGTACAACAAGCTTCTTACTTTGGTAACACTAGCTCTTAGTGGACCAGAGAGGCTCCCCAGTAACTTTTGTCCCAACTCCTCGGATATTCTTTCTGTGGAATCTGTGGGAATGAACTGAAGGACTGGCCCTAATAACTCGAGGACAAAAATCACTTTTTCCTCACTGGCCAGCCCTTCACCATCTCTATTGCTATTGCCTATACTGGTGTGGTGATACTTGGAAGGAACATATTGGTTTTATATTCATACCAGTCTTATTGTGTTCAGGAATATACTCAAGGTCATGCAAAGGAAGGACATGAATGTTGCCTCTAGCAGTCTTAGCTCAGGAGGCATTCTGGAATGTGTTACTCTCATTGCACCCCGGGTGACATCAGAGGCAAGCAAGATTTTAATGGTGAGGAAATGGACATCAGTTTGGGATCCCATCAGTTCTACCCCTGGTGCATCTCCACCCCACCTTGGTGGTAGAACCTGAAGGGACGAGTACAGCACCTGTGTCGGTAACGGACAAACTAAGTCTGACCAGGGAAGGAAAATTTCAGTGTAAAGTCTGTCGACACCCATGTCTAGAGCAAGGAGGGACGCCTCCAGTAGAAAGATAATGCTGGTCCTTTATTTCTCTCTTAAAGATGGGAGCTAACAATTTCAACCTCACTCCATTGAACTGTATCCTGAAAAACTGGGATGAACTTTAATCTCCAGAGCTTAAAATAGACATACCTGGTCTTCCTGCATGATCATGTTATCCACTGAAGGCCGGAAAACGGTGACTGGTGGGAGGGTCTCTTAATTATAACACTGTTTTACAATTAGACCGGTTCTGTAGAAAATAAGGGGACTGGGTAGAAGTAACATATGTATTCCCCTTGATCTCTCTGTGAGACATGCCAGACTTGTGTCCTAAGGGTACAGATTTGGGTATGAAACCTTCAGCTCCCTCCTGCCCTCCTATTTTGCTCCCTTACCCGGGGCTCCATACTAACCAATCTGCAAGTCAGAGAACACTCCTACCTCCAGGAAGGATTTCTTTGGTCTCAGTAGAAACTCAAACTAAGATTCAAATGGCCCAAGTAGTGGTCCAGACAACCCCTGTCTCAGTACAACCTCAGACTACTCTGGTTTCAATAGAAACTCAGACAATTGAAGTAAGAGAAGCTCAGACAGCAAAAACTAAGGGTGAAATACAGGATGAGATGGAAGACAGGGGACAAAGAGATAAAGCAAAGCAGGCTTCTCCAATCTATCCCTGGGATTATATGCACTGAGCAGCCAGAGAGGCTGAGGAACAGCCGCACAAGCTGTTTCCTCTTCATGAAGCACCCACCGGGAGAAATAATCAATCTATGAGAGTTAATAAGCCCTTTTCTTATCAAGAAATACAAAGAATCAAGGATGATATGGGAGACTATTTAGAGGACCCAGAAAAATATATATATTAGAGATTTTAAGGGTATTGCTCTGCTTTATGACCTTACTTGGAAAGATGTGATGTATATCCTGGAACAAATGCTAACATCCAACTCAAAAACTCGAGTTTTGGGGATAGTGGTTGCATATGGAGATGAATGACTTGATAATGAATCAGTAGGGAAGAGGGAGGATGAGATAAGCACCCTCTCCACTGGGAATCAAGTGGTCCCAACTATAGAACCAGATTGAGACTATAATATGGCTAAAAGAAGATGGGATCAGAGTCATTTTGTCAGATGCGTTCTTGAAGGACTCAGGCAAGTGCATGCTAAGACTATGTCAAACTGGCAAGCATAGAACAGGAAGAGAAGGAAGTACCTGGTAAATTCCTAGATAGATTGAGAGAAAGTGAAAGTGAAGTCGCTCAGTCGTGTCCGACTCTTTGCGACCCCATGAACTGGGACCTACCAGGCTCCTCCGTCTATGGGATTTTCCAGGCATGAGTACAGGAGTGGGTTGCAATTTCCTTCTCCAGGGTATCTTCCCAACCCAGGGATTGAACCCAGTCTCCAGAATTGTAGGCAGATGCTTTACCATCCGAGCCACCGGGGAAAAGCCCTTCACAAAATTCACTGAAATTGATCCCGAAAGTGAAGAGGGAAGAGTCATCTTAAAAGATAGATTTCTCATTCAGTTGGCTTCAGATATCTGTTGTAAGTTATACCAAATCTGTCTTTTTAGATATTTTCTTGCAACTGGCTCAGTCTATTATGGTAGGGAATATGAGGAAAAGAAAGAAAGCAAAGAAAGACAAAGGAACAGGCAAAAACCCTTGAATTGGCTGTCAGAACCATTCTTAAACAGCCTGAGAAAAATGCCCAGAGGGACCCAGGTGAAAACGGATGGGCTTGCTATTACTGTGGAAAGGAGGAGCACCTCAAGCAGGATTTCTCTCAGCATCTAAGCCACCCCTGGCTCCATGTCCAGTCTGCAAGGGACCACACTGAAAGAGAGACTGCACATAGAGGTGTAAGTTTCATGGGTCGGACTCTCAGGACAATCAGGACTAGAGGTGCCTGGGGCTCCCCACACAAGCTCCCATCCTAATTACACCTGAGGATACCTGGATATCAATAACTGTGGGTGGGGGCAGTCACTGATTTCCTTTTAGACACTGGGGCAACTTACTCTGTGCTTACTGATCCCCCTAACTTACTTTCTTTCCAATCTGCTTCCATAATGAGACTGTCTGGATGAGTCAAACGCTATTATTTCAGTTGTTCTTTAAGCTGCAACTGGGACTCTGTGCTAGCTTCACATGAGTTTCTAATCATGCCAGAGTCTCCCTCATCCCTTTGGGGGAGGGATATACTGACCAAGGTCCATACCTCTGTTTTCATGAATATGGAGCCCTCCCTTTCTCTCCCTTTAATTGAGCAAAATGTAAATCCTAGAGTGTGGCCTGATGGACAGTCCTTGGGTCATGCACAAATTGTTACACCTGCAGTTGTCAAGCCCAAAGACCTGCACTTATTTCCACATATACAGCAGTATCCACTGAAACCTGAGGTTAACGAAGGGTTAAAACCCATCAATGAGAATTTAAAAGAGCAGGGGTTATTAATTCCCTGTAACAGTCCATGCAACACTCCTATTTTGGGTATAAAGAAATTAAATGATTAATGAAAACTAGTTCAATATTTATGAAGAATAAATGAGGCTGTGGTGCCTAATCCTTATACTCTATTGTCTGAAATTCCTGAACGAGCCAAATATGTTTCAGGATGTTTTCTAGAATTAAACCAACACTAAATCATCCCCTGCCTATGACTTTAAGACAATAGAGAAGATTTTTTGGAATCACAGGCTACTGCGGCATTTGGATTCCAGGTTCTGGGGAATTGTCTGGCCTTTATATAAACTTATAACTGAAACTCAGTAGACCCAGACTGGCAAACTGGTTTGGTTTCCAGTCTTAAAGACTTTTAAGGCTCTTCAGACTGTTCTCCTGCAAGCTTCTGCTTTCACCTTGCCCACAGGGTCAGAATTCAATTTGTCACTGAAAGAAAAGGTATGGCCTTGGGAGTTTTGACACAACCCTGAAGGCCTCACCAACAGCATATAGGAGTGTATTCTTAAACTTTAAGGTTAATATTTTGATGGCAGACAGTCATCTTCTTAAATATCAGTCATTGTTGTTGGGAGGACTAATAACTAAGCTTAAAGTTTGTGGAAATTTAATTCCTGCCACTTTCCTTTCTGAGAAGGAAAATTAAACACCTGATCACGATTGTTCCCAATTTCTAACTCTAAATTATGTAGCTTGGGAAGATCTGATGGATACCCCATTAGACAATCATGACATGGAAATATATACAGCTGGTAGTTCTTTTGTTCGGGATGGGAAGTGTAAAGCAGTTTATGCCATGGTGATGGTTGAACAGATTTTAGAAGCAAAATCTCTCCCCTAGGGAATGAGTGCTCAGCTAGTGGAGCTTGTGGCTCTGACCTGAGCTCTAGTTAGGCAAAGGGCAGAGAGCAAATATCTACACCGATTCTAAGTATGCTTATTTGGCTTTACAAGCTCATGCTGCAATATGGAAAGAAAGATAGTTTAAAACAGCAACAGGAGAACCTATTAAGCATTTCAGAGAAATCAAGAGACTTTTAACTGCAATATATTGTCTTAAAGAAGTTGCTGTTATGCATTGCAAAGGGCATAGCAGGGACAGAAGTAAAGTAGCTGGAGGTAATCAGCTGGCTGACTGTCAAGCCAGAAAAGTGGCACTTTATGAAACCCCTTCACTGCATATGCCTTTGATCTGGACAGGTCCTGTGAAATAGGAAAAACCCTAATATACTGAGGAAGAAATATAAAGAAATGAGAAAGGAGGAGCAAAGATTACTGATAAAGGATGGTTACAGTCCAAAAAAGGACGATTAATAATTCCTGAAAATGCTCAATGAAAAAGTTTTTCTAATCTGGTCCCATCACTTCATGGGAAATAGATGGGGAAACAGTCGAAACAGTGTCAGACTTTATTTTGTGGGGCTCCAAAATCACTGCAGATGGTGATTGCAGCCATGAAATTAAAAGACGCTTACTCCTTGGAAGAAAAGTTATGACCAAACTAGATAGCATATTCAAGCAGAGACATTACTTTGCTGACTAAGGTCAAGGTTATAGTTTTTCCTATGGTCATGTATGAATGTGAGAGTTGGACTGTGAAGAAGGCTGAGTGCTGAAGAATAGATGCTTTTGAACTGTGGTGTCGGAGAAGACTCTTGAGAGTCCCTTGGACTGCAAGGAGATCCAACCAGTCCATTTTGAAGGAGATCAGCCCTGGGATTTCTTTGGAAGGAATGATGCTAAAGCTGAAACTCCAGTACTTTGGCCACCTCATGTGAAGAGTTGACTCATTGGAAAAGACTGATGCTGGGAGGGATTGGGGGCAAAAGGAGAAGGGGACGACAGAGGATGAGATGGCTGGATGGCATCACTGACTCGATGGATGTGAGTCTGAGTGAACTCCGGGAGTTGCTGATGGACAGGGAGGCCTGGCGTGCTGCGATTCATGGGGTTGCAAAGAGTCGGACACGACTGAGTGACTGAACTGAACTGAAAGCCTTGGAATTATCTAATTATTTAACTCAGCTCTCAGCTTTTCAACCGTCATTAACGGAACTCTGGGAAGGGACTCCTGACCCTCAATCAACCAAGCCTCTGAGTCAAACAAGGCCCTATTTGAGCCAGGAACTGAGGTCCTGATAAAAACATTGGGATCTGGGGGCCAGTCCCCTGGAGCCCTTCTGGGAAGGCCCTTACCAGATTATTCTTTCTTCTCACAGGAATTCATTTGTGGATGCATCACACTCAAGAAATGGCACCCTGACCAGAACTAAGTGAAGTCATTTTACATCATTAATTTCTATGCTCTGACCTTGTACTTTTCAGATGGGCCTAATAATCTATGTGAGTCTGCTTCTGCTGTCTCCAAAAATCCTGAGTCTGCCATTTGATCCTCAAGACAATGCCTTTCTGTCTTGGGCTCACTCCTATGCACATTCCACAATCTGTCTATCTCCTGGGTCTATGGAATGCTCCCCTCTTCATCAGAGGAAGACTTCCTGTGGTGCACATCTCCATTTCAGGGAAAGCACTTTCTCCAAGTTTGTGACTACCTTTGATAACAACAATCATATGTGATGCCTCTTATTAATCTGATGACATCTAACAGTCTTAAAAGGGTCTGGTGCAACAATTTGTACCTTAAATATGGACATAGTGTGACATTTAACTATGCTTATTGTTCTGTTTTTGCTGTTTGCTCCCTGTATCTGTAACTGTGTAGCTGGATTTGTTTCTAGTCACATGAAAGCTTTTAAGTTACGAATGGTTGTTCAAACTCCTGCAACTGGAGCAACTTCCTTCAACTACTACTTGGGGCCCCTGGATCAGAGACCCTCAATATGAGGGTTAGCAGAACATGTTACCTCACTAATTTAGGGACAATGCCCCTTATTAGCTTGGGAGCAGTTAGAGAATGAGAACGATGACCCTTACCCTAGGCAACATAGTTCTTCTAAAAGAAAAGGGGTGGCGGGGGGGTGGGGGTGGGGGGAGAAAAGCGGGGGGAATGAGAGGGTAACAGGCAGGAAGGCCAGGGGTCTCCCAACAGAGGAAACAAACAAGTGTTAGGATTTTTTTCTCCTTTTATATACAAATTTAAAAATAGGTTGATTTTAAAATCCTGTGTTGCTATAATGACACCTAGTTCCACCTGAACTTAACTTTTCTCAAACATTGAGATAACCAATGCGTTTTTCTTATGGAAATGTTTGTCTTAAGCTACATTAATGAGCTATGTATTTACCCTAGACTCTGTCTTCAAGTAAGTTCCCAATAAGACTCAGAATCAACTTGACAAACCAATATGTTTTACTCTTACATTGTTCTCCTAATCTATGTTAATGAAACTTTATATTTACTTGGAAACCTGCCTTTTTTCAAGATTCATGTCTATCATTTTATGGCCCAGGATGACTCACCTGATGCCAATGTTATCTCAAAATGCATGTTGTGGGTGAGGGGCCTGGGGCCACTCTGAGTTTTGGCTAAAGACATGACTGAGCAACTGAACTGAACCCAAAGACTACCAGAGGAGCACTCTTTCCACCGCCTTCTGATGTCTAGGTCAGAAGTTTCCTCTATCACTTTTATACTTTAATAAAACTTTATTACACAAAAGCTCGAAAGATCAAGCCTCATCAATGGCCCCAGATTGAATTCTTCTTGTCCAGAGGCCAAGAATCCCAGCATCTTTCACAGTTCAGTGACAACCTCAGAACTTTGTCAGCAAAGTAATGTCTCTGCTTTTTAATATGCTGTCGAAGTTTGTTGTAGTTTTTCTTTCAAGGCGGGAGTCAATGTCTGCAATGATTTTGGAGCCCAAGAAAATAAAGTCTGTCTCTTTCCAGTTTTCCCAACTATTTGCCATGAAGTGATGGGGATCTTAGTTTTTTGAATGTTGAGTTTTATGTCAGTTTTTTGCACTCTTCTGTTTCACTTTCATCAAGAGGCTCTTTAGTTTCTCTTCTTCACTTTCAGCTATAAGGGTGGTGTCATCTGCATATCTGAGGTTATTAAGATTTCTCCCAGCAATCTTGATTATAACTTGTAATTCATTCAATCTGGCATTTCTCATAATGTACTCTGAATATTAGTTAAATAAGCAAGGTGATAATGTACAGCCTTGATATATTCCTTTCCCAATTTTGAGCTAGTCTGTTGTTCCATGTCCAGTTCTAACTGGTGTTTCTTGGCCTGCATATAGGTTTCTCAAGAGGCTGGTAAGATAGTCTGGTAATCCCATCTTTTAAATAATTTTCCACAGTTTGTTTTGATCCACGAAGTCTAAGGTTTTAGCATAGTCAATGAAGCATAATTAGGTGTTTTTTTTTTTTTTTCCTGGAATTATCTTGTTTTTTTGATAATCCAAAGAATGTTGGCAATTTGGTCTCTGGTTCCTTTGCATTTTCTAAATCCAGCTTGTACATATGGAAGTTCTCTGTTATGTATTGTTCTATGTTACGTATTGTTGAAGCTTGGATAATTTGAACACTATCTTGTAAGAATGTGAAATGAGCGCAATTGTGCAGTAGTTTGAAATTTTTTTGGCACTGCCCTTCTTTCGTATGGAAATGAAAACTGACCTTTTCCAGTCCTGTGGGCACTGCTGAGTTTTCTAGATTTGCTGACATATTGAGTAGAGCATTTTAACATTATCTTTTAGGATTTTAAATAGCTCAGCTGGAATTCCATCACCTCAGCTTGTTTTGTTCTCAGTAATCCTTCAAAAGGCCCTCCTTGACTTCACACTCCAGGATGTCTGACTCTTGGTGGGGGAATCACACCATCATGGCTGTTCGGGTCATTAGGATCTTTTTTGTACGGTTCTTCTGCAGGTTCTTGCCCCCTCTTCTTAATATCTTCTGCTTTGTTAGATTCATGCCATTTCTGTCCTTTTTTGTGTCCATGTTCACATGAAATATTCCTTGGTATCTCTAAGTTTCTTGAAGAGATTGCTAGATTTTTCCATTCTATTATTTTCCTCAATTTCTTTACATTATTTATTTAGGGACTTCTTATCTCTCCTTGCTATTTTCTGGAGGTCTTCATGCAGTTGAGTATATCTTTCCTTTTCTCCCTTGCTTTTCCCTTTTCTTCTCATCTCAGCTAGTTGTAGGGCTTCCTCAGAAACCATTTTACCTTTCTGCATTTCTTTTTCCTGGGGATGGTTCTGATCACTGCCTCCTGTACCACACCAGGCTTCCCTGGTTGCTCATCTGCAGTGTGGGAGAGCGGGTTTGATCACTGTGTTGGAAAGATCCCCTGGAGAAGGGAACAGCTACCCACTCCAATGTTCTGGCCTGGGGAATTCCATGCACTGTACAGTCCATGGGGCCCTAGAGTCGGACATGACTGAGCAACTTTTAATTCACTTCCTGTACAATATTACGAACCTCTGTCCATAATTCTTCAGGCACTGTATCAGATCTAATCATTTGAAATTTTTTGGTTACTTCCACTGTATAATTGTAAGAGATCTGATTTATTTCATACCTTAATGGCATAGTGGTTTTTCCTGCTTTTGCCATTTTAATTCTGAGCTTGGCAATAAGGATTTCATGATCTCAGCCACAGTCAGCTTTTCGTATTGTTTTTGCTGATTGTATAGAGCTTCTCCATCTTTGGCTGCAAAGCATATAATAAACCTGAATTATGTTGACCATTGGGTGATGTTTATGTGTAGCAATGTCTCTTATGTTGGAAGAAGGTATTTGTTATGGCCAGTCCATAATTTTGGCAAAACTCTGTTGGCCTTTGACCTATTTCATTTTGTACTCCAAGGCTAAGCTTGTCTGTTGCTCCAGGTATTTATTAACTTCCTACTTTTGCATCCCAGTCCCCTATGATGAAAAACACATCTTTTTTTCTTGGTGTTAGTTCTAGAAGGCTTTTTAGGTCATCATAGAACCATTCAACTTCAGCTTCTTCAGCCTTTCTTGTTGGAGCATAGACTTGGATTACTGTGATAGTGAATGGTTTGCCTTGGCAATGAACCGAGATCAATTTGACATTTTTGAGATTGTACCCAAGTTCTGTATTTGACTCTTTTATTAACTATGAGAATTACTTCATTTCTTCTAAGGGATTCTTGTCCACAGTAGTAGATATAAGGGTCATCTGAATTAAATTCACCCATTCCAGTCCATTTTAGTTCACTGATTCCTAAAATGTTGATGTTCACTCTTGTAATCTCCTGCTTGACAATTTCCAGTTTACTTTGATTCATGGACCTAACTTTCTTGATTCCTATGCAATATTGTTCTTTACAGCCTCACACTTTACTTTCACCACCAGACACATCCAGAACTGAGCATCATTTCTGTTTTGGCTCAGCCTCTTCATTCCTTCTGGAGCTATTTCTCTTCACCAGTAACCTCTTGGACACTTACTGACCTGTGGAGTCCATCTTTCAGTGTTATATCTTTTTTGCCTTTTCATACTGTTCATATGCTTCTCAAGGGAAGCATGCTGAAGGGGTTTAACTTTCCCTTCTCCAGTGGACCACGTTTTGTCAGAATTCTCCACCATAACCTGTCAGTTTTGGGAGCCCTACGCAGCACGGCTCATAGTTTCATTTAGCTAGACAAGGCTGTGAGACAGATGATAAGTTTGGCTAGTTTTCTGTGATTGTGGTTTTCAAGCCTCCCTTCTGATAGATGAGGATAAAAGGCTTGTGGAAGCTTCTTGATCAGAAGGACTGGTGATATTTATGCATTAAAAGTAAGCACATAAGCATTAAAAGTAAGATACATAAAGGAAGCTTTAGACTGGAAAAGCCCAAGGATTCATAGCAGAAAGAATAAATTAATGCATACTAAACTATGACTCTCTGTGTTAGTGTTTCATGAATCTTGAATGGAAGATGCCTATATCTACTGTAGCTGTTGAAATCTGGAAATTTTGGATAGCAACTATCTTTTTCCAAAAGTATCTATTGGTGTAGAGTTCTTAATAATGAGGTTTGAGGTCTCTGGTATGAATCAACTTCTTGTGATTCTGTGAGAAAAACACATTTCTTTTAATTGAGATATATAAATCCAAGGACTGATTCATTAGAATATCACTGTTACACTAATGATTAATGTTTGATAGGATCCTCTCTGTCAACATTCAAGAGTTGATTTTCACTGATCTATCTTCAGTTCAGTTCAGTTCAGTTCAGTCGCTCAGTCGTGTCTGACTCTTTGCAACCCCATGAATCACAGCACACCAGGCCTCCCTGTACATCACCAACTCCCGGAATTCATCCAACTCATGTCCATCGAGTTGGTGATGCTATCCAGCCATGTCATCCTCTGTCGTCCCCTTCTCCTCCTGCCCCCAATCCCTCCCAGCATCAGGGTCTTTTCCAATGAGTCAACTCTTCGCATGAGGTGGCCAAAGCAGTGGAGTTTCAGCTTTAGCATCAGTCCTTCCGAAGAAAAGGAAACTAAGAAAAAGTCCCCAGACCTGAATGAAAACCTCAGGCAAAACAAATACACCCCCTTCCTTGTTAAACCTAATGTTCATAGGGCAGGCTAAGGAGGAGAAAACCAAACATACCAAAAGAGGGGGCTAAGATAGTTTGAGGCTTCTCCTTCAGGGTTAGCCCAAGCTTATGCCTCACGGGTGTACTATGTTTTGCTTACTGAATAAAACTCAAGCTTCAACTTAAATGTAACATTTGTTCACCATTTCAAATATTTGTTGTGGTGAGCCTGAACCAAGGAAATTAAACACTCTCCTGACAATTATACTCCAGGTAGCTAACAGTAGTTTGTTACTTAGAAGATACTCATTAAATGTTTAATTTATGAATGAATGAACTAATGCATCAAATGTGTTGTAGAAGAAACTGCACCACTTTATTAGCTCTGATAAATCTTCAGTTTTTGTATTTTAAAATAAATGTGGAATTATAGACTAGCCACCTTTCATTTGATTTGGTTATGTCATTTAAGACTTACATGACTCATCAATTTCCTTTTAATTTATACAACGAGTGCCCTATATACAAAAGAGTTCTGTTATGAGAGTGTATTCATGAGTATAATTTGCTTGTAGGTCCCACAGAGTTAGCCTAGATACTCAACTGACACATTCATCTATATAGTACTGTACTATAATAGGTTTATAATACTTTTCACACAAAAAATAAATGAAAAACAAACACAAAAATAAGGAAAATATTTTAAACCTTTTAGTACAATATTTTGAAAAACACAGTAATACAGCACCAAGAGCTGGCATACATGGGCTGGCATTAAGTGAACAGGCAAGCAAAGTTACTGACTAGAGAAGGGAGTAGATGTGGGAGATAATAGAGCTGAAGGATCATGAGAAATAGGAGATTGACAAGCTAACGGGCAAGCTATAATTTCACTTATGCCTGAAATTGATGGAACGCATGCTCACATCTTTGACATTTCACAACTTGATGGGTCATACATAGGGGATTTATTTTACTAAGACATTCAAGTCCCCTCCAGGTTGTCAGCTTTGCATGTTATTCATCCATGAACTCTTATAAAACATATTCCAGCCTCTCCTCTCCTTATCCTGCAACAACTTATGTAGTGCTCAACAATCAATTTAAAGCTCAATACTCATGATTCTGTGCTATTTTAAAGATATTTATCTGGTGGCAAATGTCCGGATGGTAGGTATAATGAATCAAGTTGAACATTGAATATGTTTCTACCATCTAATTTATAAGAACACTACAGGATTTTACTGAGTGATGACATTAACTTCATCATTAGACTAATGAACCCATTTGAAGTACAGTGTATTGTATGATCTAAGATAAATAAAATGAAATCTCTTCAGCCTCACTTTTCCAATATAAAAACAGAAAGACAAATGACTATAGCTCAGAACTGTCTTGAAAATGAACTAATAATTTGCGTGTAATTCTGTATTCCAAATATGGTATTCAATGTCATGATTCTTTTTCTCAAAAATTATTTTCCATTTAAGAGGTCTCTTTCTTCAGAATTTCTCATTTATAACAGCCTTTGTTGTAGGTAAAGCCAAAATAAATACTTGCATTTTAAAAAACTTTTTCCTCCACTTCCACAGACTACTGTTAACAATATTCTCCTCCTTTTTATTTTCTTTCCCAAAATTTCATATCAAAAGTGGTCATTGTGTCTCTGGCTTGAGCTAGACCAGAGTGAATATGTGTGATGCTGAAGGAACTGATGAGGTTGCTCATCCTGCTATTGTTCCTTCAATATTTCTTTGTCTGAATATATACTCATTTGCACGCCTTTTTCTTACTGTTCTCTTTCCCCTCTCTTCATTTGTATAGATACTTGAAATATCTCCTTAAGTAGCCAAGCTTTTCCATAGATTTCTCTCAGTATGTACCCTTCATTTGAGACAATAAAAGTGATGAATGTAGTTATTAAAAAATGAAGTCATCCCAGTTGTAGGGCAATTATCTTTTATAGATCCCAAACTTGCTCAGACCCACCAAGCTATTTACTGGCTGACAATTCCAGGCCTTTCTTCCAGGTCAGTTGATCAGCGTCAAAATAGTTTAATGATGTATTTTCTTCTCTACATTGTACCAGAAATCCTCACATTTACATAAAGTCAAATATATAGAACTTGAGACTCACGTTCTTGGTTTTCAATTCTAGGTGATCCTTAACGTTATTATGTCTAGATATTGAGACACTACCAAATAAGAAAGAGAATGTTGGAAGAGGGAAATATGATTCAAAAAATTGGGCAAATAAATGCAATAAGAAGTGAAAAATATTTCTATAGGCATCTGGGTTTGTTTAAACTTTGTGGTCGAGTTAATGTTACACTTGACTGTCACAGGAGATGTCAATCTTGTCACAAGCAGGGAATACACCTTATTAAGCACAGTTAGTGTGTGTAGTCCTCTTCATGGATCATAGCCTTGTCATAGTGAAAGAACTTGCAAAACTCAGGTAAATTGAATGTGGTCAAGCAGGAATATCTGAGGAATCAATGAGCTAAATGAACGGAAATGGGTAAATTTAATTCAGAAGACCATTATATCTACTACTGTGGACAATGATCTCTTAGTAGAAATGGAATAGACCTATTAGTCAATAAAAGAGTCTAAAATGCAGTACTTAGGTGCAATTTCAAAAATGACAGAATGAACTCTGCTCATTTCTAAGGCAAACAATTCAACATCACAGTAATCCAAGTCTATGCCTTAACCAGTGATTCTGAAGAAGCTGAAGTTGAATGATTCTATGAAGACCTACAAGACCTTCTAGAACTAATACAAAAAAAAAAAAAAAAAAAAAAAACATTTTCAACACAAGGGATTGGAATGCAAAAGTTGGGAGGCAAGAGATAACTGGAGTAACAAGCAGGTTTGTCCTTGGAATACAAAATGAAGCAGGACAAAGGTTAACAGAGATTTCTCAAGAGAAGCCCCTGGTCACAGCAAATACACTTCTCTAACAATGCATTAGACAACTCCATACATAGACATCACCAAATGGTCAATATTGAAATCAGATTGATTACATTCTTTGCAGCTGAAAATGGAGAACTGAATTTGGAAATCTCAGCAGAGGCCACAAAACTGGAAATGTACAGTTTTCATTCCAATCCCAAAGAAAGGCAATGCCCAAAATGCTCAAACTACTGCACAATTGCACTCATCTCACACACTAGTAAAATAATGCTCAAAATTCTCCAAGTCAGGCTTCAACAATACATGAACCATGAATTTCCAGATGTTCAAACTGATTTTAGAAAAGGCAGAGGAACTGGAGATCAAATTGCCAACATCCATTGGAATATATAAAAAGTAAGAGAGTTCCAGAAAAATATCTATTTCTGCTGTATTGACTATGCCAAAGCCTTTGACTGTGTGGATCACAATGAACTGTAGAAAATTCTTAGAGATGGGAATATCAGACCACCTGACCTGCCTTTTGAGAAATTTGTATGCAGATTAGGAAGTAACAGTTAGAATTGTGCATGGAACAATGGACTAGTTCCAAATAAGGAAAGAAGTACATCAAGGCTGTATAGTGTCACCTTGCTTATTTAACTTCTATGCAGAGTACATCATGAGAAACCCTGAGCTGGATGAAGCACAAGCTTCATCTTGAAGCACAAGTTTCAAGATTGATGGCAGAAATATCAATAACCTCAGATATGCAGATGACACCACGCTTATAGGAGAAAGTGAAGAACTAAAGAGCCTCTTGATGAAAATGAAAGAGGAGAGTGAAAAAGTTGGCTTAAAGCTCAACATTCAGAAAAATAAGATTGTGGCATCCAGTCCCATCACTTTCTGGCAAATAGATGGAGAAACAGTGGAAACAGTGGCTGACTTTATTTTGGGGGGCTCCAAAAAAACTGCACCTGGTGATTAAAGCCTTGAAATTAAAAGACACTTACTCCTTGGAAGGAAAGTTATGACCAACCTAGACAGCATATATAAAAGCATAGACATTACTTTGCCAACAAAGGTCCGTCTAGTCAAGGCTATGGTTTTTCCAGTGATCAAGTATGGATTTGAGAGTCGGACTGTGAAGAAAGCTAAGTGCCAAAGAATTGATGCTTTTGAACCATGGTGTTGGAGAAGACTCTTGAGTGTCCCTTATACTGCAAGGAGATCCAACCAGTTCATCCTAAAGGAAATCAGTCCTGAATATTCATTAGGAGGACTGATGTTGAAGCTGAAAATCCAATACTTTGGCCACTTTATGTGAAGAGCTGACTCTTTTGAAAAGACCCTGATACTGGGAAAGATTGGAGACAGTAAGAGAAGGGGACAACAGAGGATTAGATGGTTGGATGGCATCACTGACTCAATGGACATGAGTTTGAGTAAACTCTTGGAGTTGATGGACAGGGAGGCCTGGCATACTGCAATCCATGTGATTGTAGAGTCAGATATGACTGAGCCACTGAACTGAACTAAACTGAGAATGGAGAAGCTCTATACAGTCAGCAAAGCTAAGACCTGGAGCTGACTGGCTCAGATCATAAGTTCTTTAGAGCAAATATCAGGTTTAAATTGAAGATAGTACAGAAAACCACTAGGGCATTCAGTTCAGTTCAGTTGCTCAGTTAAGTTCAGTTCAGTACAGTTGCTCAGTCTTGTCCAACTCTTTGGGACCCCATGAATCGCAGCATGCCAGGCCTCCCTGTCCATCACCAACACCTGGAGTCCACCCAATCCCATGCCCATTCAGTCAGTCATGCTCAATTGTGTCCAATTCTTTGCCACCCCATGGACCTCAGTATACTAGGCTTCCCTGTCCATCACCAACTCCCGGAGCCTGCTTAGACTCATGGCCATTGAGTCAGTGATAAAATCCAACCATCTCATCTTCTGTTGTCTTCTTCTCCTCCTACCTTCAATCTTTCCCAGAGTCAGGGTCTTTTTCAATGAGTCAGTTTTTTGCATCAGTTGGCCGAAGTACTGGAGCTTCAACTTCAGCATCAGTCCTTCCAGTGAATTTTCAGGACTGATTTATTTTAGGATTGACTGGTTCACTCTCCTTGTAGTCCAAGGGACTCTCATGAGTATTCTCCAACATCACAGTTGAAAAGCATAAATTCTACAGCACTCAGTTTTCTTTATGGCCTAACTCTCACATCCATACATGACTACTAGGAAAACCATAGCTTTGACTAGATGGACCTTTGTCTGCAAAGCAATGTCTCTGCTTTTAATATGCTGTCTAGTTTTGTCATCACTTTTATTCCAAGTAGCAAGTGCCTTTTAATTTCATGGTACCAGTCACCATATGCAGTGATTTTGGAGCCCAGTGGAAACATTGTGTCCCCATCTATTTGCCATGAAGTGATGGGGTCAGATGCCATAATTAGATTTTTGAAAGTTGAGTTTTAAGCTAGCTTTTTCATTCTCATCTTTCACTTTCATCAATAGGCTCTTTAGTTCCTCTTCACTTTCTGCTGTAAGCATGGTGCATATCTAATAAACTCAGATTGACATTTTTTCCTGGCAATCTTGATTCCAGCTTGTGTTCATCCAGCCCTGCCCACCTAAGCAGGCACAGGAGACCTGCTGGCCTTCACCTAATAGCTCTCATACCTTTTTCTGTACTCAAATTTGTAAGAGACAGGGTATAAAATATACTCACTTGTGAAGTGCTTTTCATACTATATTTCTCTAGTTATCAAATCTAAATTTTCCTTATTTTAAGTGTTACCTTTTTTGATAGCTCAGTTGGCAAAGAATCTGCCTGCAATTCAGAAGACCCCAATTTCATTCCTGGGTCAGGAAAGTCCCCTGGAGTAGGGATAGGCTACCCACTGCAGTATTCTTGGGCTTCCCTTGTGGCTCAGCCAGTAAAGAATCCAACTGCAATGTGGGAAACTTGGGTGTGATACCTGGGTTAGGAAGATCTCCTGGAAAGGGGAAAGGCTACCCCCTCCTGTATTCTGGCCTGGAGAATTTCATGGACTGCTGCATAGTCCATTGGATTGCAAAGAGTTAGATATGAATGAGTGTCTTTTACTAGGTTATTCAGGTATGACCTAAATCAAATCCCTTATAATCATGCAGTGGAGGTGACTAATCAAAAAGATCTAGTAGACAGAGTGACTGGAAAGCTGTGGATTGAGGTTCCTAATATTGTACAGGAGAGAGTGACCAAACTCATCCCAAAGAAAAAGAAATGCAGGAAGGCAAAGTGGTTGTCTGAGAAAACTTTATAATAACTAAGGAAAGAAGTGAAGGGCAAGGTAGAAAGGGAAATATATCAACTCAAGGTGAATTTCCAGATAATAGAAAGGAGAGATGAGAAGTCCTTCTTAAGTAAACAATGCAAAGAAATATAGGAAAACAATAGAATTGGAAAGACTAGAGATATCTTCAAGAAAATTAGAGACAACAAATAAATATTTCATACAAGGATGGGCATGATAAAAGAAAGAAATGGTAAGGAAGTAACCAAGTAGAAGATACTGAGGAGAGGTGGCAAACATACACAGAAAACTGTATAAAATGTCTTAATGACCCAGATAATCACAATAGTGTAGTTACTCATATAGAGCCAGACAACCTGGGGTGTAAAGTCAAGTGGGCCTTAGGTAGCATTACTAAGGACAATGCTAGTGGAGGTGATGGAATTACAGTTAAGCTATCTAAAACCCTGAAAGAGGATGTTGCTAAAGTTCTGTACTACACTTGTCAGCAAATTTGGAAAACTCAACAGTGGTCATAGGACTGGAAAAGTCCAGTTTTCATTCTAGTCCAAAAGAAGGGCAATGACAAAGATTGTTCAGAATGCCATACAACTGTCTTCATTTCACATGCTAGCAAGATTATGTTCAAAATCCTTCAAGCTGCCTTTAACTTATATACAGAATACACAGTGCAAAATGCTGGATGAATCACAAGCTAGAACTGAGATTGCCAGGAGAAATTTCAACAACTTCAAATATGCAGATGATACCACTCTAAAGGAAGAAAGTGAAGAGGAATTAAAGAACCTGACTTAACATTAACATTTGTTACCATCATTTCACAGCAAATAAAAAGGGGAAAAGTGGAAGGAGTGGAAGATTTTATTTTCCTGAGCTCCAGAATCACTGCAGGTTACACTATAGCCATGAAATTGAAAGATGCTTGCTCCTTGGAAGAAAAGCTGACAAACCTAGATAGCATATTAAAAAGCAGAGACATATCTTTGCTGACCAAATCCTTCTAGTCAAAGGTATGTTTTTTCCAGTTGTCATGTATGGATGGGAGATTTGGGCCATAAAGAAGTTTGAGCACCAAAGAATTGATGCTTTCAAACTGTGGTGCTGGAGAAGATTCTTAAAGAGTCCTTTAGACTACAAGATCAAACCAGTCAATCCTAAATGAAATCAATGCTGAATATTCATTGGAAAGATTGATGTTGAGGCTGAAGCTCTAATACTTTGGCCACCTGTTGTAAATAGCCTACTCACTGGAAAAGATTCTGGTGCTGGAAAAAATTGAAAGAAAAGGAGGAGGGGGTGGCAGAAGATTAGCTAGCATCACTGACTCAATGGACATGAATTTGTGCAAATTCCCCGGAGACAATAAAGGACAGGAGAACCTTGCCTGTTGCAATCCTTGGGGTCACAAAGAGTTAGACACTACTTAGGGCCTATAAAACAACAATAATCCGTGATGGCTTAGTGGTAAAGAATCTGCCTGCAATGCAGGTGATATAAGAGAGGTGGGTTTGTTCCTTGGGTCAAGAAGGTCCCCTGGAGAAGGAAATGACAACTCATCTCAGCATTCTTGCCTGAGATATCCTATGGACAGAGGAACTTGCCAGGCAACATTGCATAAGGTCACAAAAATAGTTAAACACGAATTAACAGCTAAACTATGATTACCACCACCACCTAGAATAATGATTTAAAAGTCAAAGGCCTCAGTTCTGAGCTTTATTTCAGTGAATTCCTTAATTGGTATTATATTCTATTTGCCAACAGACTTGAGTTCACCTTCATGAAGACCTAAGGAAATACCAGAGCACTTTGTTTACTCACTTGTTTCCTTATCTAATCTACTTATTTTCCTGTTTGATATTAAATAAACAGGAAACAAACAGCAAACATTAATTTAGCCTAAGATGTAATTCCAATCAACTTTTAATTAGAAACTAGATTCATGAACTGGCTTGACTCATCCTTCTGTTAACACCTTCGTTTACTTTCTAAGTAAACTTTAGTGGAGTTACTCCTAAGTCAACGGACATCTGTTTCTTTACTTGTGAAGTAGGTATATTATCTTTCTGCCTTTGCCACTTTCATTTGGAAAATAAAAATTACTGTGCATGTATCAGTATACCCATTTGTTGAAGAAGGAAATGGCAACCCACTCCAGTGTTCTTGCCTGGGAAATCCCAAGGATAGAGGAGCTTAGTGTGTTGCAAAGAGTTGGACACTACTGAACACACAAGAACACACATACCTATTTGTATATTAGCATATCATAAAAGGAAGCATTACCTTTGAGTTTTACTTTGAAAATCATTAAAAACAAGCAAATCCAAATAAAGAGTTCAGTTCAGTTCAATCGCTCAGTTGTGTCCAACTCTTTGCGACCCCATGAATTGCAGCACATCTGGCCTTCCTGTCCATCACCAGCTCCCGGAGTTCACTCAGACTCACGTACATCGAGTCAGTGACGCCATCCATCCATCTCATCCTCAGCCGTCCCCTTCTCCTCCTGTCCCCAATCCCTCCCAGCATCAGAGTATTTTCCAATGAGTCAACTCTTCGCATGAGGTGGCCAAAGTACTGGAGTTTCAGCTTTAGCATCATTGCTTCCAAAGAAATCCCAGGGCTGATCTCCTTCAGAATGGACTGGTTGGATCTCCTTGTAGTCCAAGGGACTCTCAAAATTCCAAAGAATAGCAAGAAGAGATAAGAAAGCCTTCTTCAGCGATCAATACAAATAAATAGAGGAAAAGAATAGAATGGGAAAAACTAGAGATCTCTTCAAGAAAATTAGAGATACCAAAGGAACATTTCATGCAAAGATGGGCTCGTTAAAGGAAAGAAATGGTGTGGACCTAACAGAAGTAGAAGATATTAAAAAGAGGTGGCAAGAATACACAAAATAACTGTACAAAACAGATCTTCACGACCCGGATAATCACGATGGTGTGATCACTCATCTAGAGCCAGACATCCTGGAATGTGAAGTCAAGTGGGCCTTAGAAAGCATCACAATGAACAAAGCTAGTAGAGGTGATGGCATTCCAGTTGAGCTATTTCAAATCCAAATAAAGAAGACCTGGACTAATGTTCAAAGAACGTGCAATTCAATATAGAAAAGGAACACTAAGCAATGTAGTATATTTCTGTTAAAGCTCACATGTTCCTTATTCTGCCAGTTAAAGACTGTTTTTGAATACCTCGAGTCTATTTTTAATTTCACTTATTGCCTCTGTCACCTCTAGAATTTGCATTTTGTTCTTTATCATAAATGCTAAATATTCATTAATATTCTCCACTTGTTTGTGAATTACCTTCATGCCTTTCTTTACTTCTTTATCTGCATTTGGCCAGTTTTAAAATGGTTGATTTTAAAATCTGACAGTTCTTACAGGCAGTTTTAGTTGTCTATATGTTTATCTTGTGTATGTTTCACATGTTCCTGTGTCTGTGCATGTCTCATTATTTAGTTGAAAGCTGGGCATTTAAGTAATATCTTATAGGATCTCTGGATACTAGCTCCACCCTCTTCTTTCTGGTATTGTTTACCTGTTTAGTGACTTGGCTAGACTGTATTAGTGAAGTACATTTTACCTACTTGGTGAAGTCTTTTATCTTGCTCATCAGAGGTCCTAGTCTTGGCTATAAACACAGTCTCCTTGGGATGATTGTAGTTGCATTAAAGGATCTCTGATTGTCTTTCTCTTGGACCTTTCCATTAAGCAGTCTGCTTCATTTGGTATTGCACCCCACATGTGCATCTCCACTAATCATCAGTGTAATACTCTAATGTTTTTGACAATGCCATGGAGCATATATTTCTCAGTAATCTAATCCAACAAAATTTGGGCAAAGCCAGTTGTTGAGGCCAGTCTATGAGAATTTTTTCCTGACATCATCCTGCTTCTTCATCACTGTCTTACTGGTTCTCTCTGGTGGATTAGCTAACCTATCTATGGTTTAGTTTATTGCTCTTAATTAAGATGGAGTGTTGTTTTTGTTTTGTATTCCTTGGTGGCTCAGATGGTAAAGAATCTTCCTGCAGTGTGAGAGACCTGGGTTCAATTCCTGGGTTGGGAAGATCCTCTGGAGGAGGGCATGGCAACCCACTCCAGTATTCTTGTCTGGAGAATCCCCATGGACAGAGGAACCTGGTGTGCTATAGCCCATGGGGTGGTAAAGAGTTGAACATGACAGAGCGACTAAGCACATTGTTTTTGAGAATGATGTTAGTTTTCACCTTCCTCACACTGTTTCTAATGAAGTTAGTTCCTTTGGGGAGAGTATTGGAGCTCTCCTTCTTACAGACAACTTTCGTCCTAGAATTTTTCTTTCTTTCTTTCTTTCTTCCTTCCTTTTCCTTTCTTTCTCTTTCTCCCCTTCTTTCTTTCTTCTTTCCTACTTCCTTTCCTTCTGTTTCTTTCTTAAGGGATGGGACTGACCAGACCATGTGAAGGCAATTGGCCCCAATGTGGAACTGTTGGAAACAAAGAAACCCTAGCCCATATTGCAAGTGTGTTTAAGTTCAAGTGTCTTCTTTGTGTCCAGTGCCCACCTCCCACATGACTTCTGGAATCATCTTTGAACTCTTACCTTGAATAATACTTTGAGCACTAGGCAGGGAAAAAGTCTCTGGTATTCTTGACCTTGGATGAAACCTTCACTGTATGAGATGAAAGTATTCAAAGTCTCATTTTTCTCACCTGGCCTTACCTGGGGCTGTTGCTGTTCAGTCACTAAGTCATGTCCGACTCTTTGCAACCCCATGGACTGCAGCACACTAGGCTTCCTTGTCCTTCACTGTCTCCCAGAGTTTGCTCAAACTTATGTCCATTGCGTCAGTGATGCTGTCTAACTATCTCATCCTCAAGGGTAGAGCCTCAGTCTGGTGGGTAATGGGTGATCTACTGTAGAAAGAAGCTCCCAACTCTCAACTGCACTCACCAGGAATTTAATCTCTTTAAATTGGAACTGGAGGAGATGAGAAATACTGGTATTTTGCTTCTTCTGGTGATACAGAGTAAGCTTTAGCTTAGAAGAGAAGACAGTGAATCCTTTGGCCACATCCACCCAGATCTAGGATGCAGTTTCTGTCAGTCTGAGTTGTCTGTGGCAGGAGAGAGTAATCTGTTAAGCACCAAAAAATCTTGCTCTCCTTACTGAATCTTAGTAGGATTTTTTGATTTTTTTTTTAATTTGCTGCATATTCTTAGGATAATTTTGAGAGGATTTGAATGGTTGCTTTTTTTTTTTTTTTTAATAATTTGTTAGTTTTACTTGCTTTGCAGGTGAGTGGGTCTGTGGAACTCTTTATGCTGAGATCCAGGAAGTGGAACTCCTAGTACTGGTTTTCACTATTTATGAAATGGAGAAGCAATAACTACCTACTTATTTAATTTATACTTAAATGTGATAATATATGATAAAGATTTTATAAACAAACAAACAAAAGCATGTGAATTAATATATTATTGTGGGTGAATTAGTATCTGTATAGCATTTATAAAGGCAAGCATTAACATTTTTATATTGATAAGTGTGAATGTTTGAGTCAGACTTTAGAAAGAGTAATGGCAAATTACCAATTATGTAGAAGAATTTAAGCTAAAGATAACATACCTTCTTCCTATTTTTAATAAAGGTAAAATAAATCTGTCCCAGTACTTGTTTTCTGGAGATTAAAGTGGAACATTTGAGTAAATGTGTCCTTTCAAAGAACTATTTTCTATATTTTGATAAGATTTTCATAGAGGAGAAAGAATATTAAAAGAATGTATTGCAGGATTTCTTTATATTCTCATCAATTGAATTAGAGAAAAAATTATCTTTTTTAGACAGAGATGGATATTAAATTATTTTTTGGTGCAACTACATTTGTCGTCGTTCAGATGCTAGGTCATGTCTGGCTCTTTGCAACCTCGTGGACTGCAGCATGCAAGGCTTCTCTGTCCACTGTCTAGCAGACTTTGCTCAAATTCATTTCCAATGAGTCGGTAATGGTATCTATCTCATCCTCTGCTGTCCCCTTCTCCTTTTGCCTTCAATTTTTCTTTTTTTTCCAACATCAGGGTCTTTCCCAATGAGTCAGCTCTTTGCATAAGCTGGGTAAAGAAAGGATTGGAGCTTCAACTTCAGCACAGTCCTTGAAATGAGTATTCAAGGTTGATTTCCTTCAGCATTGACTAATATGATCATACAGTCCAAGGGGCTTTCAGGAGTCTTTTTCACACCACAATTCAAAAGCACTGATTCTTTGACACTCAGCATTTCTTATAGTCCAATTCTCACATCTATACTGCTATGTAGGATTTTCCTCAAATGCTTCCACAACACCAAAGTTATGTTGGAGGAAGAGGCATAAACAAAATTGTTTGGCAAATCTTGGATGATTGTGGAAGAGGGATGGTGGATAAATGGACTTTTATTATAAAATTTTCTCTACTTCTGTATATGTTGAGATTAAAAAAGAAATAGTTTTAAGAGTATAGAGTAATTCCTGGAAATTGGGACACAAGATCTTTTAAATCTAGAGACTATGACAAAATATGGCAGACACTTTCCAGTCATGGAAGGGTTTTCTTTTGTTTGCTTGTTTGTTTTTATTGTGATAAGAGTTCAAGATGGCTACTTACTTTGTTCCCTTGTTCTTTTTTACTGGTATACAGACTTTATTCACAAATATACAGATGCAAATTTAACAGTCTTCATTTTCAAAATCCACAAGTTTTTACACACTATATACTAATGATGTTTACAAAGCACAATAAAAGCTTCTTATATTTTACTTTTTTATTTAGTTTTATATATTTTATTTAGTTTTACTTTATTTGATATTTGGCCTGAGTTGCATACTGAAGGAATTAGCTTGCAGTAGTATACAGACTTAAGATCAACATATAATTTGTTATCTAAACTGAGACATGTCATTACTAGCTATACAAAAACATAGATGTAGGTTGAACAAAATGGCTCATTGAGTCATATGAACATTACACATTCTTGATAGGAGAAAGACAGCATACCAAAATATTCTTCCAAAAATTAAATAAAATATTAAATAGAATCAAGTATATAATCTGATTCAAATTGCTCTCTTATCTCTCTGTCTCTGTCTCTCTAGTTCAATACATTAATACATTTCAAAATTGGGTCCCAAGATGTTGGAATTTTTTTTGTTGTTGTTGTTGAAAGTCATATAACTCACAAGTAATCCAAGATCATAATTTCTGGATTTTTATAACTAATATAATCCTTTTTCCACTCAGTGAATAGCAACAATAAATTTGAAAACATCAAAAATCTATTTATGAGTTCAAATTTACAACAGCAATTACATATTTTAACTAAATGATAGCTAGAAATAAATACCAATTTTATGTGCTGATGATTAAAGCACATAAATTCTACCTACTGAGTATAATTTTAAAGTTTTATAATAAAGAAAATTAATAAGGAATTGATATAACACATAAAAGAAGAAACTTCAAGCTCAATGTCAGAAATTATTTCTGTCAATGGACACATTAGTTAAATTAGGACAACATAAACATGCAAGATAGAGCAGTTTATTTTCATATGATATCATGGATGTTGCTGTCTTTATTTCCTATAATTTCATAATAAATTACTTAGAATTTTTTTTTTATTTAGTAGGTGTTCTTCAGTGTAAACAAGTACTTTTTTTCATAATTGTGAATACAGTATGCTCAGAATTCTACTAACATTACTTCCAATATTTCCTTAACAAAGATTTGTTTCAGGGATGGATTCCATTTTATGCAGTTCTGAGAAATTGTCCTGACAAAGAATTAGAGTACAGGTCTAATAATCCCTTCCTCCTGCAAAGAGAATTTGCCAGAAGAGCTTCTTTTCTAAATAGCCTATGGTATCATCATTGGTACTGACAGTTTTCTCTTTGTAGCACTGAAGGATTGATAGCAGCAGCAGCCATACTCCCTGTAATCTGAAAATCAAGACAATGTTACTGATCTCAAATAACTAAAAATACAGAAGAGCTTTGTCTGAAAAATCTGGTTCATTCTCACAATTTCAAGTATTAGGCTTGAATCTAAATTACATGTCTGCAAGACAGCAAAAAAGACACAGATGTGTATAACGGACTTTTGGACTCAGAGGGAGAGGGAGAGGGTGGGATGATTTGGGAGAATGGCATTGAAACATGTATATTATCATGTAAGAATTGAATCACCAGTCTATGTCCGATGCAGGATACAGCATGCTTGGGGCTGGTGCACGGTGATGACCCAGAGAGATGTTATGGGGAGGGAGGTGGGAAGAGGGTTCATGTTTGGGGATGCATGTACACTCGTGGTGGATTCATGTCAATGTATGGCAAAACCAATACAGTATTGTAAAGTAAAATAAAGTAAAAATAAAAATTAAAAAAAAATAAAATAAAAAATAAATTACATGTCCTATGAAAGTGCCACATTCATTCAATGTCTGACATTAATACTCACGGTGCATACTACACTGTAAAACGACAATAACTGAGAATCTTAATCATACACCTTCTACCTGGGAAATGGATTAAACACACACACACACACACTTCTCCATGAAAAAGGTAATAATATTTTTAATTTAATGATATGATGGGAAGTAAAGCTAAATTAGTCAAAGTACACCCCTCCATGTTATGTGTCAATTGGTTCGATTTTGTAGGGTAAGTCACTCCACTGGGCACACTGGAAACATATCCCCCCCTCAATTTGGGCTTTTCCTTTACAAGATAAGCCAATTTATTTGTGGTACCCTGTAGGAGTGGGGAAGTGTTGTCGGACTACCTGAGTTGGAATCAGTACTTTGGGAACTAATTCTTATGGGGATAAGCCTATCCTAGTTGGAACTAGTTCATTTTTGTAGGGTAAATTTATTTACCTGATTTGGGAACCAGTTAATCTGTGCATTGATACAATGTGTTTGTTCTAGTTTTGTTGAAATTTGCCTATGTCTTCTTTGTTCTGGTGTTATCAAACCTATAAAAATGGGAAACATTTCATCTATTCCAAAGGAAAACTCTTTGTGGTGTATATTAGATACACTAAGACTGAACAAGCAATGGCACCTGAATGGCTCAAATTGTACAATCTGACAGTTGAAAGTGCTTTGCAAGGGAGAGGAACACACTGATAATAAATGAAGAGGACCTTGGACATAAGGCATCTGATTCTAATTTCCTTATAGGAGTCCCAGGTAAATTTGACAATGGGGAACTTCAACAATGGGGAAATTCAGCTCCAGTTTGGGGAGCTTTCCCTGTGAAGAAGAACTCCAAGCTTTTGGAGAAAAGTCTCAGCTGAACAGATAAAGAATCCACCTGCAATGCTGGAGACATAGGAGACATGGGTTTGATCCTTAGGTCAGGAAGACCCGCTAGAGGAAGAAAATGGCAGAAGAATCTGGTGAGTTACATACAGTCCAAAGGGTCAAAAGAGTCAGACACGACTGAGTAACTAAACAACACTTTTTTTTTTTTTTTCTCAAGAATGAATATGACATTGAGTATAATTGATTAAATTATATCTTTATGGCCAGAAAGTATATACTGTTAAAGTGTTCAAAAAGGATAAATCATCAAATGATAGTATTTACAATCTAGATAACCCTAAACCGCCAAAACAGGAAAAGAAAAATAGCTTCATTCATCAAATAACTGATTTTTATGGGAAAAAAGTAGTATTTAAAGAGTTTTTGTATGGTTTCTAATACTGGTAAATTATTTTACTTATTGACATGTCTATATTTCTTAACAGGCTTGACAGGTTTAGTATTTCTTAAGCAGAAAAAAAGAGGGGAAAGGAATGTTGAACAAGAAGAGTACTGATGACTTTTGTTTCCCACCAAAATTCTAAATGATAACAAGCAAGAATTTCACAACTCACCTATAGAAAGGTTAATAAATATTTTGAATCTGATATTCATTTATTTATCCTAAACTATTTTATAGACAGTCTGCTTTGTATTGAGTACTCTGTAAATCAAGTACTCTGTAAATCACTTCCAGACACCATGCACTTAAAAAGGACACATGGATATCCTAGTATATACAATCACCTTGCTTCTGCCAAAAATAGTTACACATAAAAATTAAGCTAAGCTTCACCTTCCCACCATTAGTCCTTGTTCCACAAAACATTCTTTGACTCCCTCATTTCTTCTCTTTAGCTCCCACACAATGTGATTTGGTATCCTTTAAACTTCTGTTACCTTCCCTCTTTAAGAATATATATATCTATTTTTTAAAGAGATGTGAATCAACCTTTGAATCTTAGAGTGGCTTTTCAGAATATAACTGTTGTTTCAGGTTTTTTTTTTTTTTTTTTTTTTTAATTTCTACCCCTTGTTGGAATATTGGAAACTGAATGAAATGGTAAACCTCACCCCTTGAAGTCTAGTGATGTCTGAATGACATATAAAATCCTTCTTATTCCCTCTCATTTTATGGCACTTAACACTCATGGAAGGAATATAAAGTAACTAAAATATATGTGGTTAGTTCATAAATAGTTTGCATTTTAGAAGAATCCAATTATACAGTTTTTTTTTTTTTTAAACTAAGAGTTGAGGAGGTTAAACTCCTGCCTACTGAAGTCTTTTTTCTAATTATTATTAATTGATGTTTCATAGCTGCAAAGTTAATAAGATCATTTATGCAGAGGAATATGCAAAGTAGCACATGTCAAGTTGAATGTATTTGCCTTTTAAGAACTTCAGTTAGCAAAATTAAACATAACATTAACTGAAAGTTAGTTTCAATGGGTACATTTACTGGGTACATTGAAGCAACCCCATCTCTTTATGAATGTAACAAATATATTTCAAAACAAGTCTGTAGCAGTGGAAAATTGAAAAATTTATCATGCTGTTCAGGTATTTAAAAACGTAGATGATATGAAAGTATTATGCAAATTTATTGAAAATAATGCTGTTTGGCTATTTAATTTAAATATATATATATATCTGAATCACTTTGCTGTACACCAGAAAATATAATAACATTGTAAGTCAATTATACTTTAATAAATTTTAAAGTAAATTAAAACATTTTTTAAATCCTAAAAAAAATAAAATAAAATAGATCATATTTTAAAGTGATATAATGTGGAATCTTATATAGGAACAAATTAAAGACTGTGAAAATATTTGTGACAATTTAGAATAGTTAATCAATATAGAAGAAATCAGATTGCGATTATCAAATCACATGAAATAATGATGGTGAAAAGTAACCATTGTCTACAATGTACCAATAAAAACATTTTGATCATCATAAGTACAGAAAACTATATATATATGGTTTATATATATATACACACATATATATATATATGTATGTATGTATGTATGTCTTGTCCTTGCCATAAGGTAAACTGAGTCAAAATACAGATGGGATGATCCTGTACACTGTATTTTTAAAAGTCATCAAGTGATTCTAGTATCAGGCAATGACTATTGACTAGATCTGATAGACAGAGTGCCTGATGAACTATGGATGGAGATTCATGACATTGTACAAGAAACAGTAATCAAGACAATCCCCAAGAAGAAGAAGTACAAAAAAGCAAAATGACTGTCTGAGGAGGCCTTACATATAGCTGTGAAAAGAAGGGAAGTGAAAAGCAAAGGATAAAAGCAAAGATATACTCATTTGAATGCAGAGTTCCAAAGAATAGTAAGGAGAGATAAGAAAGCCTTCCTTGACAATCAATGAAAAGGAATAGACGGAAAAAATAGAATGGGAAAGACTAGAGATCTCTTCAAGAAAATTAGAGATAGCAAGGGAAAACTTCATGCAAAGATGGGAACAATAAAGTACAGAAATTGTAGGGACCTAACAGAAGCAAAAGATATTAAGAAGAGGTGGCAAGAATTACACAGAAGGGCTGTACAAAAAAAGATTTTCACTCACCTAGAGCCTGACATCCTGGAATGTGAAGTCAAGTGGGCCTTAGGAAGCATCACTATGAACAAAGCTAGTGGAGGTAATGGAATTCCTTTGAGCTACTTCAAATCCTAAAAGATGATGCTGTGAAAGTGTTGCACTCAATATGCCAGCAAATTTTGAAAAATCAGCAGTGGCCATAGGATTGGAAAAGATCAGTTTTCATTCCTATCCCAAAGAAAGGCAGTGCCAAAGAAGGCACAAACTACTACACAATTGCACTCATCTCACACACTACCAAAATAATGCTCAAAATCCTCCAAGCCAGGCTTCAGCAATATGTGAACCATGAATTTCCAGATGTTCAAGCTGGTTTTCGAAAAGGCAGAGGAACCAGAGATCAAATTGCCAACATCCGCTGGATCATCGAAAAAGCAAGAGAGAAAAACATCTGTTTATGCTTTATTGATCATTTCAAACCTTTGACTTTGTGGATCACAACAAACTGTGGAAAATTCTGAAAGGGATGGGAATAGCAGACTTTCCTCTTGAGAAACATGTATGCAGGTCAGGAAGCAACAGTTCGTACTGGACATGGAACAACGGACTGGTTCCAATTGGGAAAAGGAGTACGTCAAGGCTGTATATTGTCACCCTGCTTATTTAACGTCTATGCAGAGTCCATCATAAGAAATGGCGGGCTGGAATAAGCACAAGCTGGAATCAAGATTGCCAGGAGAAATGTCAATAACTTCAGATAGGCAGAGGACACCTCCCTTATGGCAGAAAGTGGAGAAGAACTAAAGAGCTTCTAGATGAAAGTGAAAGAAGGAAGTGAAAATGTTGGCTTAAAATAAAGATCATGGCATCCGGTCTCATCACTCCATGGCACGAAGATGTGGAAACAGTGTCAGACTTTCTGTTTTGGGGATCCAAAATTACTGCAGATGGTGATTGTGGCCATGAAATTGAAAGACACTTACTCCTTGGAAGGAAAGTTATGACTAACCTAGACAACATATTAAAAAGCAGAGACATTACTTTGCCAACAAATGTCCGTCTAGTCAAGGCTTTGGTTTTTCCAGTGTTCATGTGTAGATGTAAGAGTTGGACTATAAGGAAAGATAAGTGAAGAAGAATTGATGCTTTTGAACTGTGGTGTTGGAAAAGGCTCTTGAGAGTCCCTTGGACTGCAAGAAGATCCAACCAGTCCATTCTGAAGGAGATCAGTCCTGGGTGTCATTGGAAGGACTGATGTTGAAGCTGAAACTCCAATATTTTGGCCACCTGATGAGAAGATCTGATTCATTGGAAAAGACCCTGATGCTGGGAGGGATTGGAGGCAAGAGGAGAAGGGGACAACAGAGGATGAGATGGTTGGATGGCATCACTGACTAAATGGACATAGGTGTGTGTGGACTTTGGGAGTTGATGATGGACAGGGAAGCCTGGCATGCTGCAGTTCATGGGGTTGCAAAGTTCGGACATGACTGAGCTACTGAACTGATTGGCTGATCTTTAAAAATACAGACTATATTTCAAAAAGAGCTTAAATATTAAATTTAATTTTTGTAATCTCTATTGTGCATAAATAGTGGTAGCCAAATAGTGGACACAGAGAAAGCATACTGTTTAATTTTAATTTAAGAAACAAGTGAAATGGAAATGCTTACCAAGAATACTTGTGAATTTTCTTATATTACTCTTTTATATAGTACATGTCTTTGAAAACATTTTATTTTCTCATAAAAACATCTGAGTTTACACACACAAACTCTCTCACACACAAACAGATTCTCAAATGAGCTTCTGTAGGCAAATGTCTGGAATAGGAAAATAAATGACAACATGTTAACAAATAGTAACTTAGAACAGTCAAAATTAGGTGTAATAGAAATGTAATAGAAAAAAGAAGTGAGATATGGAACAGAGAACTGAGGAATATCTGAAGGTTTATTTACAGGTTAGGGATTCTGCAATTCTATACTTACCCATAAGAAACAACAATGTGCGTGTTTTAGTCGTGTCTGAGACTTTGTGACTCCACGGACTGTAACCCATCATGTTCCTCTGCCCATGGAATACTCCAGGCAATAATACTGGAGTGGATTGCCATTTCCTTCTCCAAGGGACCTTTTCAACCCAGGGATTGAGCCCTGGGTCTCCTGCTTTGCAGTCAGACTCTTTCTCATCTGAGCCACCGGGGAAGCCCAACAACAACAAAACTGTGTGATAATGAAATGTGACTTATCTGAAGTCACTAAAAATTTTGGAATAAAATAAGCCAGTTACAATAGAAATCTAACTTTATACTAGTAACTTGAGGCCTCCTATCTTAATGGCATTCTCAAACAAAGAGAAAAGAAAGAAAATATTCCAATCAATTTATGAAAGCTACTGGGCAATATGTGTGTATGTGTGTGCTGTCATTTCAATCATATCTGACTCTGTGCAGATGTATGGATTGTTGCCTTTCAGGCTCCTCTGTCCATGGGATTCTCCAGGAAAGAATACTGAAGAGGACTGCCATACCTTCCTTCAAGTGATCTTCCTTACCCAGGGAACAAACCCACATCACTATGTCTCCTGCATTGGCAAGCAGGCTCTTTGCGACTAGTTCCACCTGAGAAGCCCACTGGGCAACATGCACCAATAAAATTAGGGTAAAATTGACAAATATAAAACATAAAAGAAGAGAATGAGGTAAAGAATGTTCGTGAAGTGACAGTAAAATAAAAAGCTTCAAAATGTCACTATATGCCAGTTCTCAAACTCTACCAATCTGGATAGGAGCAGGTTTTTTAAAACCCCATAAGGGATAATCCTCAGAAAGCAACTAATACAAAAAATTATACAACATAATAATATGATATGGAGAAGGCAATGGCACCCCACTCCAGTACTCTTGCCTGGAAAATCCCATGGGCAGAGGAGCCTGGTAGGCTGCAGTCCATTGGGGTTGCTAAGAGTCAGACAAGACTGAGCAATTTCACTTACACTTTTCACTTTCATGCATTGGAGAAGGAAATGGCAACCCACTCTAGTGTTTTTGCCTGGAGAATCTCAGGGACGAGGGAGCCTGGTGGGCTGCCGTCTATCAGGTTTCACAGAGTTGGATACAACTGCAGTGGCTTAGCAGCAGCAGTAGCAGCAGCAATAATATGGGTGATTGAGTTGAGAAATGGTTTATAGAGCCACAGGGTGTTAAGGGAAAACATTATCTGATAGCCATTGCAGGGAATATTTGAAAACACAGCTTATCAGAGAGATAAAG
Source organism: Capricornis sumatraensis (assembly GCF_032405125.1). Lineage (NCBI taxonomy): Eukaryota > Metazoa > Chordata > Mammalia > Artiodactyla > Bovidae > Capricornis > Capricornis sumatraensis. The sequence goes on from NC_091084.1 coordinate 14,425,021, forward strand.
GGAGAGAGGATAGAGACAGAATCTGAATGTTTAACTCCAGAAAAAAAATGCCTAAAATTTGTGTAAGAAAATTTATTTAATATACTACTTGAGGGAAAAACAGATAACTACAGCAGCATAATAAAGAAAATGAATTCAACTAAAATTAAGATATAATTTATTGGGAGGATGAGGTTTAAAGAAAATGGGATATAGCATGGTATTAATAAAGAAGAAGAAGAATTAGGACACCTATCACCGCCATCAGTTGATTGCTTATCGTTAGTTTGCTGCAAACGTAATTGTGGTTTTAAATTGTAAGTAGACTATACACATCTTTATTAATAAGAATGGGAACCATTACAACCCACACATTTTTATCTGTAAGAAACAAATTTGTTCACTCCTGTAACATAAAAATCCATGCTTTTGGTTTCAGCAAACTATAGGAAAGCATTTTCTGCCTCCTGATGTGTGAGGAAACATTTTCCCTCCAGAAAGTTGCCCAAATGCCTGTAGAAGACAGGCAAACAGGCATTTCTCCAAAGAAGACATCCAGATGACTAAGAAACACATGAAAATATCTTCAACATCACTACTTATTAGAGAAATGCAATTCAAAACCACAATGAGATATCACTTCACACTGGTCAGAATGACCCTCATCAAAAAGTCTACAAACAATAAATACTGGAAAGGGTGTGGAGAAAAGGGAATGCTCTTGCACTGTTGGTGGAAATGCAAACTGATACAGCCACTATGGAAGATGGTATGGAGATTCCTTAAAAAACTAGAAATAAAACCACCATATGACCCAGCAATCCCACCCCTAGGCATATACCCTGAGGAAACCAAAGTTGAAAGAGACATATTTATCCCATTGTTCACTGCAGCACTATTTACAATAGCTAGAACATGGAAGCAACCTAAATGTCCACTGACAGATGAATGGATAAAGAAGTTGTGGTATATATACACAATGGAATATTACTCAGCCATAAAAAAGTACACATTTGAGTCAGTTCTAATGAGGTGGATGAACTTAGAACCTATTATACAAAGTGAAGTGATCCAGAAAGAGAAAGATAAATATCATATGCCAACATATATTTATGGAATCTAGAAAAATGGTACTGAAGAATTTATTTAGAGGGCAACAGTGGAGAAAGAGACATAGAGAATAGACTCATGGACATGGGGAGAGGGGAGGAGAGGATGAGATGTATGGAAAGAGTAACATGGAAACTTACATTACCATATGTAAAATAGATAGAAAAAAATAAACATCAAGTAATGTCATTAGTAAAAAAGGAATAAAGCAAGAAGTGTGCACTAAAATGGTATATAACATAATCACATTTATTTAAGAATGCATTCCAATATCAAATGGCAAAGTCTAACACTGAATAATAAGATTATTTTTACATCGGCTTAATATGAGTTATATAATGTTCTAGGTAATTTAAATGCATTAACTTAATCAACCCACATGACAGAAAGGGGTAAAGTTACTATCTACATTTACAGATGAGGAAACATGCAGAATAAGATTAAATAGCAAGTTCTATATTACTTTGGTAATAAATATCTGGGTTAAAATATGATAGACTGGTTTTTCTCAAGGAATTAATGAAGACATAGCTATACATTAATATTACTTAACAATATGAATGTAATAGCAAAACAGATGAGAGTGCTTTCCTATTGGGAATGGAATAGCATGGTAGTGAGGAGAGTAGAGTTTTTATAAAATGATTGAAGATAAGGGATTGCTTCTTTCTGTTTTTAACCTTACCACAGTTTGATTTTTCTTTAATTCCATTAAATACTTTGACATAATTTGCTTTGTAAAGATTTTGTGAAATCATTAGCCATTGTAGCCATTCTGGAAAGCAAATTAGTTTCATGTGTTGACATGAAACTGAGGAACATAATACAATAAAAAAAAAAAAAAACTGAACTACACACTTGCATAGAATTAAAGTCAGAGTGGTAAGGGAAACAATAAGCTATTTTATTTAAGAAAGGCACGACTTGTACTCAGATAACATTGTGTTCATTTATAACTCTAAAACAGTCTTTCTATATACTAGCTTAGTTTTTTTTTTTTTTTTTTTTTTCTCATGGCTTTCCTATCTATACTTTAATCACTAAATTTACAGTTGAGCATCCTAAAGTGAGTAAAGGAAATATTCATTAGTTGCCTTCCCAGATTTGCCAGTTAGACCAATGCCAACGTTAGTAACTAAGAATCTTGACTCTAATTGTAGTGTATTTACTCCTAAAGTATAGTGTTGATATCACCTTTTAGAGATGAAAGGATGTAAGAAGTACTTAGGAAAGATGAGAATTCTTATACAAGTCAAGTAATCTAAAAAGGAAATGTGTGAAGGCCTACTTTTTGGAAGTCTTCACTATGGCAGTGTGAACTCTTGCTGTAGACCTGGGACATTCATTTCAATAGAAAGATGGATTTCTCCATGTATTTTCAGTGAAATCTTTATGATATGCAATACTTCTTTTTCAGTTACTAAGTTATGTCTGACTCTTTGCGACCCCATGGACTGAAGCAGACCAGGTTTCCCTGTCCTCCACTATGTTCCGGTTCAGTTTAGTTCAGTTCAGTCACTCAGTTATGTCCGACTCTTTGCGACCCAATGAATCGCAGCATGCCAGGCCTCCCTGTGCATCACCGACTCCCGGAGTTTACCCAAACCTATGTAATGTCGAGCTTTAATTGTTCCCAAGTCTCATCAAATTCACTTTGGTTGAGTCGGTGTTGCTAGTAACCATATCATCCTCTCAGCCCTTTTCTCCTTTTGTCTTCAATCTTTCCCAGCTTTAGGGTTTTTTCCAGTGAGTCAGCTCTTCACATCAGGTGGCAAAAGAATTGGAGCTTCAGCAACAGTCCTTCAGTGAATATTCAGGTTTGATCTCTATGCAGTCCAAGATACTCTCAAGGCCTCAGTCAATTCATTTATGTCACTCAGTCATGTCCAACTCTTTGGGACCCCATGGACTGTAGCTCACCAGGCTTCCCTGTCCATCACCAACTCCTGAAACTTGCTCAAACTTATGTCCATTGAATCAATGGTGCCATCCAACCATCTCATCCTCTGTGGAAACCTTCTTCCCCTACCTTCAATCTTTCCCAGCATCAGGGTCTTTTCCAGTGAGTCAATTCTTATCCTCAGGTGGCCAAAGTATTGGAGCTTTACCATCAGGCCTTCCAATGAATAATCAGGACTGATTTTCTTTAGGATTGATTGGTTTGATCTCCTTGCAGTCCAAAGGACTCTCAACAGTCTTCTTAAACCACAGTACAAAAACATCAATTCTTCGGCACTCAGCTTTCTTTATGGTCCAACTCTCGAATCCATACATGACTACTGGAAAAACAATAGCTTTGATGAAGCAGAACATTGTCAGCAAATGTCAGCAAAGTAATGTCTCTGCTTTCTAATATGCTATCTAAGTTGATCATAACTTTTCTTCTAAGGATCAAGCATCCTTTAATTTCATGCTGGCAGTCACCATCTGCAGTGATTTTGGAGACCAAGAAAATAGTCTGTCACTGTTTCCATTGTTTTCCCGTCTATTTGCCATGAAGTGATGGGACTGGATGCCATGATCTTCATTTTTTGAATGTTGAGTTTTCAGCCAATTTTTTCACTCTCCTTCACTTTCATCTAGAGGCTTTTTAGTTCCTCTTTACTTTCTGCCATTATGGTAGTGTCATCTGCATATCTGAGGATATTGATATTTCTCCTGGCAATCTTGATTCTAGCTTATGCTTTATCCAGCCTGGCATTTCACATGATATACTCTGCAAATAAGTTAAATAATTAGGATGACAACATACAGCCTTGATGTATTCCTTTCTCAATTTTGAAACAGTTCCATTGTTCCATGACCAGTTATAACTGTTGCTTCTTCACCAGCATACAGATTTCTCAGGCGGCAGGTAAGGTGATCTGGCATTCCCATCTCTTTAAGAATTTTCCACAGTTTGTTGTCATTCACACAGTCAAAGGCTTTAGTGCAGCCAATGAAGCAGATAAACATGTTTGTTTGTTTTTTTTTTTTTCTTCCGGGATTCTCTTGCTTTTTTAATGATCAAGTGGATGTTGTCAATTTGATCTTTGATTCCTCTGCCTTTTCTAAACCCATCTCGAACATCTGGAAATTCTAGGTTCACATACTGTTGAAGCTTAGCTTCGAAAATTTTGAGCATTACTTTGCTAGCATACAGCACCACAATTTGAAAGCAACAATTCTTTGACACTTAGCCTTCTTTATGGTCCAACTAACACATGCATACATGACTACTGGAAAAACCATTGCTTTGACTATATGGAACTTTGTGGACAAAATGATGCCTTTGCTTTTTGGTGCACTGTCTTGATTTGTCATTGTTTTCTTTCTGAAGAGCAAGCATCTTTTAATATCATGGGTGCAGTCATTGTCCACAGTGATTATGGAGACCAAGAAAATAAAATCTGTCACTATTTCCACTTCTTCCCCCTTCTATTTATAATGAAGTGAAGGGATTGGATGCCATGATCATAGGTTTTTGAATATTGACTTCTAAGCCAGTTTTTTTCACTGTCCTCTTTCACCCTCCTCAAGAGGCTCTTAAGTTCCTCTCCACTTTCTGCCGTTAGAGTGGTATCATCTACATATCTGAGGTTATTGATGTTTCTCCTAGCAGTCTTGATTCCAACTTGTGCTTCATCCAGCCTGACATTTTGCATGATGTACTCTGCACAGGGTGCAGAGTAGTTAAATAAATAGGGTGTCAATATATAGCCTTCTTATATATCTTTCTTATTTTGAGCCAATCAGCTGTTCCATGTAAGGTTCTAAGTCTTCCTTCTTGACCCACATATAGATTTCTCAGGAGACAGGTAATGAATGAAAACTGACCTTTTCCAGTCCTGTGGCCACCGCTGAGTTTTCCAAATTTGAAGCATATTGAGCACAGCACTTTAACAGCATCATCTTTTAGAATTTTAAATAGCACAACTGGAATTCCATCACCTCCACTAACTTTGTTTTTAGTAATGTTTCCTAAGCCCCATGTGTCATCACACTCCACGATGACTGGCTCTTACTGAGTGGCCACACCATTATGGTTATCTGAGACCTTTTTTGTGTAGTTTTTTCTGTGCATTCCTGCCACCTCTTCTTACTCTCTTCCTCCTCTATTACATCCTTGCCATTTCTGTCTTTTATCATGCCTGTCCTTTCATGAAATATTCTCTTGATATCTCCAATTTTCTTGGAGAGATCTTGTCTTTCCAATTCTATTACTTTCTTCTACTTCTTTGCTTTTGTCATTGAAGAAGACCTTATTATCTCTCCTGATAGTCTCTGGAATTCTGCATTCAGTTGGGTATATTTTTCCCTTTCTCCCATGCCTTTCACTTCTCTTCTTTCCTCAGGTCTTTGTACAGCCTCCTCAGACAGCCACTTTGCCTTCTTGCACATCTTTTTCCTTGGGATGGTTTTAGTCCCTGCCTCCTGTACATGCTAGGAACCCCTGTCCATAATTCTTCAGACAGTCTCTTCACCAGATCTAATCCCTTGAGTCTTTGACACCTCCGCTGTTTAATACCTGAATGGCCTAGTGGTTTTACCTACTTCTTAAATTTAAGCCTGAATTTCTAAGCCACAGTCAACTCTATATCTTGTTTTTGATGATTGTATAGAGTTTTTTCCATCTTTGGCTGCAAAGATTATAATCAATCTGATTTTTTATTGATTATTTTGGCACAGTAAGTAATCCATTTCAATACAGAGATATAATCACCAATTCCTGTTAGAGCTCAGTGAAAGATCAATGGTTATGTACAGTAGTGTTCTGGCATCTGCTGCTGTAAAAACTAGAAATAATATAGCAAAGTAGAAATCTTGGAAAGCCTAGATTTTGTGAAGTATATCCTCCAATGAATTTTTTTTTTTTTTTGCTGTTGTTCAGTTGCCAAGTCATGTCCAACTCTCTGTGACCCCATAGGCTGCAGCATGCCAGGCTTCCCTGTCCCTCACCATCTCCTGGAGTTTCCCCAAGTTCATGTCCATTGAATTGGTGATGCTGTCCAATCATGTCATCTTTTGCCTCATTCATAAACAATGAATGTTTACCCCTTCTTTATATAACAGAAAACATAGTAGGCAATAGGACCATAGTATTGTATAAGACAAAGTAGGCACCATCTTTCATCAGCTGACATTCTACAGGAGAGAGAAAAGTAACCAATAAGGAAAACAAGATAAACCCAGTTAGCCTTAAACACTAGGAAGAAAATAAGGCTAAGCAAGGGATGTGATGAGTGAGTAAAGTCACTCAGTCATGTCCAACTCTTTGCCACCCCATGAACAGTAGCCCACCAGGCTCCCCCGTCCATGGGATTTTCCAGGCAAGAGTGCTGGAGCAGGTTGTCATTTCCTTTTCCAGGGTATCCTCCTGACACAGGGACTGAACCCAGGTCTCCCACATTGCAGGCTGACACTTTACTGTCTGGGCCACCATGGAAGCTAGCAGGGATGTGATAGATGATGACTAAATTATTATTTTGGGTTTCATTGTCAGACAAATCTCTCTCTTAAGCTGATATTTGACCTGATACTTGAATTGATAGAGAACTATGTAAGGTTCCAAAAAATAAGTATCCAAGGCAAAGGAAACAGTAGATGCAAATACTTTAACCAGGAGAATAAGCTTAGTACATGAGAAATAGAAAGAAGGGCAGCTTCCCAACTGAATCAAGTCACAACAGCATGATGAAAAATGCTTAGAGATATATGGAGACATCAATACACTTATTCCTCCAGACAGCTGGGCATGGTACCTGTGTCCTAAGTTCCTGGGCCCAAATTCACTGATCTTGACAGTGTCCATCTCATTGCACCTTTTCTACGTGTGTCAAACTTGAGGAAAATTTGAAAAGCATAGAATTAAGAGAAGAATGAACCTGGGATACAGGTGAGTGTTCAGAGTGGGCTGAGGTCAATTTATATAAAGTCTCCTAGTTCACAGGAAAGAGTGGGAAAGAATTTAAGTGGGAAAGCATTTACAAGAATTGACATAATTTAATTTGTGTTTTGATAAGATCCCTCCAGGTACTATATGAAGACTGTAGAAGGCAATATATTAGTATCAGGTAATCTCTCATGTTCATCCTTAAAGTCACCTTGAGGTTGTCACTTGCTATCTCAGTACCTCTGCTTCTTTATCAAATCATCAAAGATAATAGCCTTTTTCCTTGGGTTTGCATCACAGTTGTCCTGTGAAGGGAAGCTGGATGATGTCAGTGACTGCCCTCAGAAAGATAACATGTAAAAGGGAGATTGTTATTTGTGCTACTGACACCACACATTCCAACCTGACAACTATCTATCACATATCAGTTTGTGAACAAGAGAAGATTAGTATATTAACTTCCCAGAAGGAGAGAGATAACAGGAACAGTGAGTCACTGGGGATTGCTTTGACACTAATCAGTTCCACTGGCCAAGCTACTCAGAATGAAGAAAAATGTATTCATCCATGACCACTTTCTATCAATTAAGATTCCTGAATAAATGACATCTTTCACCTCACTGCTCTATTACTGTATAATAGTCAATTACTTAATGATAAGACATGACCTCTTAACTGTTCAGTTAACAGTCACACATATAGGTGTTAAACAGAACAAGCATCACATATCTATCCTAAATGGCACATATCAATCTGTAGACCTTATATAGATGAGGTTTTCTTGATGTCTAGAGATAAAAATAACCTCAGATATGCAGATGACACCACCCTTATGGCAGAAAGTGAAGAGGAACTAAAAAGCCTCGTGATGAAAGTGAAAGAGGAGAGTGAAAAAGTTGGCCTAAAGCTCAACATTCAGAAAGTGAAGATCATGGCATCCGGTTCCATCACTTCATGGGAAATAGATGGGGAAACAATAGAAACAGTGTCAGACTTTATTTTGGGGGGCTCCAAAATCACTGCAGATGGTGATTGCAGCCATGAAATTAAAAGAAGCTTACTCCTTGGAAGAAAAGTTATGACCAACCTAGAGAGTATATTCAAAAGCAGAGACATTACTATGCCGACTAAGGTCTGTCTAGTCAAGGCTATGTTTTTTCCTGTGGTCATGTATGGATGTGAGAGCTGGACTGTGAAGAAGGCTGAGCACCGAAGAATTGATGCTTTTCAACTGCAGTGTTGGAGAAGACTTTTGAGAGTCCCTTGGACTGCAAGGAGATCCAACCAGTCCATTCTGAAGGAGATCAGCCCTGGGATTTCTTTGGAAGCAATGATGCTAAAGCTGAAACTCCAGTACTTTGGCCACCTCATGCGAAGACTTGACTCATTGGAAAAGATTCTGATGCTGGGAGGGATTGAGGGCAGGAGGAGAAGGGGACGACAGAGGATGAGATGGCTGGATGGCATCACTGACTCGATGGACATGAGTCTAAGTGAACTCCAGGAGTTGGTGATGGACAGGGAAGCCTGGCGTGCTGCAATTCATGGGGTCGCAAAGAGTCGGACAACGACTGAGCGACTGAACTGAACTGAACTGAACTGAGAGATAAAAAACCAAGAGCAAAAATTTCTGTTTTGTTTCACAGCGTCTAGTCTTTTCTTCTTGAATATATAAAATAAGATTCTTATTCCATTTTCTCAAACTTTAAAAATTAAAAAAAAATTATGACAACACAGTAATATCAAACTGAAAAGAGTTTATTTTATATTGATTTTTAATGTAGATACAAACATGATTCTCCACTTCTTTCAAAATACAAAATATTTTCAATTGGTAGATAGCACTTGAAGGCAATAAAGAAAGGGATTTTAAAATGACAAAAACCTAGAACAAAAGAATGCTCAAGAGGTGCAATGGAAATATTCAGGAGATAGGGAAATTAATGAGGGGCAAGATTATTCAATTTCTGGGATAATTCTGACTCAAAGGACATGAGTTTGAGCAAGCTCTGGGAGATGGTGATGGACAGGGAAGCCTGGCATGCTGCAGCCCATGGGTCTCAAAGAGTCAGACAAGACTGAGCAACTGAACAACAACAGAATAATCCACCAGATTCAAATGAAAGGAAAGATTAATTTTAGGAATAATGTCCTTAAATAAGTGACTGAACAGAGATCTAAAGAACAATGAAATTTTTGGCTTTTGGTCATAGCAAGGATGCTTCATTATTATAAGAAGGAAGGCAAAAATCTAGTTATGCTTTTATCAAGTAGATATATGAATTTGAGAGATGCTGAGTTTCTACATATGTCCACCTTCATTTTCTCTTCTGATTTGAAGCAAGATTATTAGCTGTGAATCCATTGAGAAGAGTGTCAGGGGAGATTTGGGGAGAAAAAGAGGCTGGAAATAATTTCAAATTCAGGGACATAATCAATCTCATTGAGTGCTGCAGTTTCAACTTTCCTGAACTCATTTCACTGGGCTATTACTGCTCACAGAACAGTGTTTTTAAATCAGAAACATTCCAACATTATGAGGAACGCCACTGTTCTCATGCAGAGATTTCTCAGAAGAGTTCTCGTTATTCAAATGTGAGTAATAAAATAATGCAATGAAAATAAGTAATGAAATAATGAAAATAAGACTAGTTTAAAAATCAGACTATAATTCAAACATTAATTCCACTGTATGTAGGCAATGTTGATCTTTGCCAAATTTCTTAATTTTCTTTAAGGGAAATTTGTAACTGAGGTATAATTCTGGAAAGCAGATATACAGTTGGCCAGAGTTAAGGGAAGGAGGCACTACGAAGTGCACAAGAAAAATTTTAGAGGTGATAGATATTACATGTTCATTATTGGAATTGTGGTGTTGGTTTCCTTGATACATACATAAGACAAAACTTATCAGACTATAGGCTTTAAAAGTGTGCAGTATACTATATTCAACTACATATCAAAAAAACTCTAAAGGAAAGAAATAGAGTTAGGTGGTAGGATGTGACCTATTTAACTCATACAGTTTTAATAAATTCCAAATAATGGTGCATATACAAATAACTTAAATTCTTTATTATTTTGCATTGGAATACATGTGATTGACAATGCTATGTTAGTTTTAGGTGTACAGAAAAGTGGTTCACTTATACATATATGTGTAGGCTTTTTTTTTTTTTTTTCAAATTCTTTCCCCATTTACTTTACTGCAGAATATTAAAAATAATTCAAGTTCTTTTTTATTTTTTAATTTAAATTTATTTATCTTAATTGGAGGCTAATTAGTTTACAATATTGTATTGGTTTTGCCATACATCAATATGAATCCGCCATGGGTGTACACCTGTTACAAACCTTGAACCCCCCTCCCACCTCCCTCCCCATACCATCCCTCTGGGTCATCCCAGTGCACCAGCCCCAAGCATCCAGTATCATGCATCAAACCTAGACTGGCGATTCATTTCTTATATGATATTATACATGTTTCAATGCCATTCTCCCAAATCATCCCACCCTCTCCCTCTCCCACAGAGTGCAAAAGACTGTTCTATACATTTGTGTATTTTGCTGTCTCACATACAGGGTTATCATTAGCATCTTTCTAAATTCCATATATATGCATTAATACACTATATTGGTGGTTTTCTTTCTGGCTTACTTCACTCTGTATAATTGGCTCCAGTTTCATCCACCTCATTAGAACTTATTCAAATGTATTCTTTTTTTTTATTTTTATTTTTACTTTATTTTACAATACTGTATTGGTTTTGCCATACATTGACATGAATCCACCACGGGTGTACATGAGTTCCCAAACATGAACCCCCCTCCCACCTCCCACCCATATCATCTCTCTGGATCATCCCGGTGCACCAGCCCCAAGCATCCTGCATCCTGTATCAAACATAGACTAGTGATTCATTTCTTACGTGATATATACATGTTTCAATGCCATTCTCCCAAATCATCCCACCCTCTCCCTCTCCCTCTGAGTCCGAAAGTTCGCTCTACACATCTGTGTCTCTTTTGCTGTCTTGCATACTGAGTTCAAGTTCTTCAGTGTTATAAAATGTAAATGTTTTTTGAAAGTAAAGCTTTATAACATGAAAAGTTCCTCAACCTTAAAACCACAAATTTTGTATCTGAGACTATAAAATTGAAGGATCATGAAGGAGGTTTCTTCTACCACAATAAAGGAGTACTTGAAGTGGTCTGGAAGTTCACTATCTTAGCCCAAGCTGTCAGGTGGTACAAGAAATATCCATATATGAGGGTGCTACATAGACTGTTCTTAGGGAAACTTCATGAGAGGATTTAACCAATAATTCAAGTTTCAAGCCTAGTTTTACTTTCTGTGTGATTTTCATTTCTCCTGCTCTCAACTTATTGTACATTTAAAATTGGGACCACATTTCTTTTTTAATTTATTTATTTAAAATATAAATTTATTTATTTTAATTGGAGGTTAATTACTTTACAATATTGTATTGGTTTTGCCATACATCAACATGAATCCGCCATATTTTCTGGCATCAAATTACTAAAGTTCATTTTACAGAAGTAAAAGATATGTCATGGTAGAGTCTCTCTTTAGTTAGTATATAAAATATCTAATACACATTACCAAACAATAAAAATATTTTCTTGAAATTAAAATTGTAATATATATCATGCATAAAATATTATACATACTTCACAAAAGAAATAATGCAAGTTCTCCTGAGTCAGCTCCTTCATGTTTCATATGTAATATCCCTCCACACTATACACTTATAATTTTTTATTGTCTTTTATATTCCCAATGAAATCAGTACATATATGTGCAGCACATATTCCTGGCACATATTATTACATTTATGTTTTTACATTGTTACATTATGCCCTTAATGCAGAATGTATATTTTATTCATCTTTATATCCTCAGTACCAGGAACAGTTCCTAGTACTTGGTGATTTTTAACTTATAAAAAAGAAATGGAATAAGGAAGGGGAGGAGGATGTAGCGGAAAGGTAAGGAAGAAAGGGAGGAAAAAAGGAAAGAAAGAAGGAAGGCACTATCTTATCCTATTGATAAGATAGTTCCTTATCAACAGGTTACACTAGGAAATAGAAATTAAAAAAAAAAAACAACAACAAGAAACAAACAAAAAAAAAAAAAAACAGCTGTCCATGGAGTCACAAAGAGTCGGACATGAGTTAGCTATTGAACAACAAAAAACCTCACAAACTGGTCTGTTTTTGTATGTATATATATATACATATACACACATATATACCTCTGTTTCTACTTCTGTCTCAACTACACAAAATATATTCTTGGTCTAAACATAGGTTCAATACAAGTTTCCAGTTACTCAGTAAGATATATGTTTCCATGTGGTGGACTTTAAAAGAGATTGGTTATCCCATGTACACATTGACTTACTTCTAATTTACAGAATATCCAAATGCCAATTATAGCAATAATCAATAACCCATAGTTGACTTAGATTTCTGTTCTCAAGCAATAGTCATTAAATTTAGAGATGAAAACATATTTCATATGAGTTAAACTTAGTTGCCTAGACATTAAGTTTAATCCCTGGGTTGGGACGATCCCCAGGAGGAGGAAATGACAACTTACTCCAGTATTCTTGCCAGGAGAATCCCATGGACAGAGGAGCTTGGTGGGCTATGGTCCATATAGTTGCAAAGAGTGGGACATGACTGAAGCAACTTAGCACACAGCCTAGACATCAGAGAAAAGTTATAAAGAAATCACTATTGTATAGCTAATATATATTTAATTGTTAAGGTGAGCTTTTTGTGTCAGAAGTCAGTCACTTGTCAGAAATATGGCTTGTATTTAATGCTACACTAAATTTTTTGGTATTTTAAGTTCATTATAGTCAATGAAACTGCATGCTTTCAGCATGTGTCCTTATTTATTATGGGCAAAATGCGTTTAAAACAGATGGCACATTGATCTTTTAAAAAATGTTATACTACCACATTTAGAAAGAAAATTGATATAAGAAAGATTTAATAACAATCTCATATGTATATATGAATTTTGAATGGTATTAACTCAAATTTATATTTTTCACATTGTCATTTTTCATTACCATCATTAATATGGCATGTGTTTCTACTGAGTCTATCAACTAAAAAGGTTGATTTTAGCAAAAATCTATTTGTAAGTAGCAATTTTTGTAGCTCCTTTCATCTATGCTAAACTTGCATTTCTATAGACATTTCATAATATCCAACATTTTAACTTCAGCATAGATTTTCAAGTAAAAATTTTAAATATAGTAAGTTAACATTGAGATAGATTTTTCTTCTTTATTAACTTAACAGTGCACATAAAACACTTAATATTTCCAAAATTATGAAGTAAAAATGGCAAGCTAGCATTAACTAATCATATCTTCTTAATTGAATGTATGTAATGTTTTTTAATTGCATCTTTTCCTGTTAATTTTTGTGAATGATATTCATCTAAATTGATTTGAAAGTGGTTTTAAGTGATATGCTGTGTATACGCTCAGTTGTGTCTTACTCTTTGCGACCCCATGAACTGTTGCTCGCCAGACTCCTCTGTCCATGGGGATTCTCCAGGCAAGAATACTGGAGTGGATTGCCATGCCCTCCTACAGGGTTTAAGTGATATAGCACTGCATACATCACACAAACATACACACATATGCACAGACACAATTTCTGAAGCCATACAATTTGAAATATACTAAGGGTAAGTGGGTAAAATGTTAGACAAAAACTGGAACGAGTTGTACCAGTAATCACAGCTTAATTCTTTTAAGCAAGTATTTACAATTTGCTCAGGGTTTAGTCAGCAAGCTTCTTTGTACTATGCTATCACTCTCCTGATGATATAGTTTAGGATATATATATGATATAGGATGATATCATATCATCAAACTATATCAGTTTAGAATGATATAGTTTAGGATATATATATAGATAGATGATATAGTTTAGGATATATAGATTTTAATTTCATTTTGATTTTTGTTTGGCCCATAGCTTATTCACATGTGTTTATTTAGAAATATTTGGAATTTCTTGTATATTTTTTTCTGATTGATCTCAAATTTAATTCCATAGTATTTGGGATAATACTTCATATGCTCAATTCTTTTGACTTTCTTAAGATATGTTTTATGACCTATTATATTGCTATCCTGAATATTCCATGAGCATATGAAAATAGCTAGTTTCCTGCTAATGTTGGGTAGAATGTTTTATATATATATATATATATATATATATATATATATATATATATATATATATATATCAATTAAGTTAATTTTGTTAATACTGTTGTTGAAGTCTTCTCCTTACAGATTTTCTGTCTAGTTGTTGTATAAAAAAAAAAAGTATTTAAATCTTTCTATCATTAATCTTTTTACTTTTTTCTTCCTGTATTTTAAAGTTTTATTGATATGTATCTAACTCCTTGATGCATTAATACAAAATTATCACTCTAAATTAATCCTTTTTACTCTACTAATAATCATACTTATAAATCTATTTTTCTCTGATAGCACAGTCATTCTTTTACCCAAAATAATTTATTTTACTTTACATTAACTGTACATAATACTTTACATGATATATCCTTTTTTAAATTTTTTGCTTTAAACCTATTTGAATCTAAGTATATCTTTCATAGACATATAGTTGGATCTTGCTTTTTTATTCATTTTGAAACTATATTTTCACTGAGACATATTTTGATTCATAATTAATATAATCATTAATATTGTGGATTTTATCTGCCATTCAGCTATATTGTATTTTAGATAACTCCAGATGGAATGAAGGGACGCATCCAAAGCAAAAACAACACCCAGTTATGGATTGGACTGGTGATAGAAGAAAGGTTCAATGCTGTAAAGAGCAATATTGCATAGGAACCTGGAATGTTAGGTCCATCAATCAAAGCAAACTGGAAGTGGTCAAATAGGAGATAGCAAGAGTGAACATCGACATTCTAGGAATCAGTGAACTAAGATGGACTGGAATGGGTGAATTTAACTCAGATGACCATTACATCTACTACTGTTGGCAGGAATCCCTTAGAATAAATGGAGTAGCCATCATGGTGAACAAAAAAGCCTGAAATGCAGTACTTGAATGCAATATCAAAAACGACAGAATGATCTCTCTTCGTTTCCAAGACAAACCATTCAATATCATGGTCATCCAAGTCTATGCCCCGATTAATAATGCTGAAGAATCTGAAGTTGAACAGTTCTATGAATGCAAAAGTAGGAAGTCAAGAAACACCTGGAGTAACATACAAATTTGGCCTCGGAGTACAGAATGAAGCAGGACAAAGGCTAATAGAGTTCTGCCAAGAGAATGCACTTGTCATAGCAAACACCCTCTTCCAGCAACACAAGAGAAAAATCTACACATGGACCTTACCAGATGGTAGACACCAAAATCAGATTAATTATATTCTTTGCAGACAAAGATGGAAAAGCTCTATATAGTCAGCAAAAGCAAGACTTGGAGCTGACTCAGATCATGGCTCAGATCATGAACTCCTTATTACCAAATTCAGATTGAAATTGAAGAAAGTGGAGAAAACCACTACACCATACAGGTATGACCTAAATCAAATCCCTTATGACTATACAGTGGAAGTGAGAAATAGATTTAAGGGACTAGATCTGACAGACAGACTGTCTGATGAACTATGGACAGAGTTTCATGACATTGTGCAGGAAACAGATATCAAGACCATCTCCAATAAAAAGTAATGCAAAAAAGCAAAATGGCTGTCTGAGGAGGCCTTACAAATAGCTGTGAAAAGAAGGGGAGTGAAAAGCAAAGGAGAAAAGGAAAGATATACTCATTTGAATGTTAGTTATAGTTTTATTTTTTAAAGGAACTTCATAAGGTTCTATATAATGACAGTACCAATTTACATTCCCACCAACAGTGTAGGAGGTTTCCCTTTTCTCCGCACCCTCTCCAGCATTTCTTTTTTGCAGCTTTTTTCATTGAAGACCATTTAATTTTTGATTGTTCAGTTACTGAAAAATTTGCTATCATCTATTTGCTTCTCTGTACTCAATTTTTCTTCATTTTTCATTTCTTTATGCTCTTATGTTGTACTTTTTCAGTTTCATCAAGATCTATCAACCTTGTAATTTCTAGACCTGCTTCCATTGCTGGATTTATTGCATTCTGATAATGAGTGTTCTTTGGTTTTCTCTTCATGCTTTAGAATGCTTGCTTAGATGATAAGAGTTTTAAGCATTTTTTTTATTTCTTATGTTTTTTTGTATTACTTTGTGCTAAATTTTTTTAAGGCAGAGTTTGGTTACTTGAAATCACCTGAATACTTTTTTGCTTGTTTGTTTGCTTTTCAGATTTGCTAGTGTGGTTTCAGAGCAGCTGTTGGTTTATAGCTAATTTAGTTCTATTATTAAGATAAGCCTCTGAGGATTTTATGTGATACTTTGTGTATTTGAATTCTTTCCTCTCTGACAGAAATTCCCAAAGGTCTTAGCCCCATGTGAGCTCTGAGAATTGCTTGATCTACTGTTTCTCAATGGTTCCTTCTCCAGCCTGGACTATTTTCCTTGTACAAGTGTACAGTCATTCACAGCCAAATGGTTGAGAGAAACCATCTATTGATTTTTTATTTTTAATTCCTCTGCTTGTATGTGCATTTACATAGCTCTCTGCTCTCTCGTAATCTATCCTGAAATTTATAGCTACCTTCTCCACCCTGAAATCCAATCCATTTTTCCTCAACTAAATAAGAATTTTATCCTCACTTTGGGGATCCTTATTCTCATGTTGCAGAGAAGCAGTAAGCAGTGTAAATTATAAGGCCCACCTGTTTGTTTCACTTCATCAAGGAATTGCATTCCTGTGATACCTGTTATTCATCTGAAAATCATTGTGTCATATATTTTATATTTGTTTTTTAATTAATTTATTTTAATTGGAGGCAAATTACAGTATTGTGGGTTTTGCCATTTATTGACATGAATCAGCCATGAGTGCATATGTGTCCCCCATCCCAAAACCCTCTTCCACCTCCCACCCCATCCCATCCCTCTGAGTTGTCCCACTGCACCAGTTTTGAGTGCCCTGTTTCATGCATTGAACTTGGACTGGTCATCTATTCCACATATGGTAATATACATGTACTTTGCTGACTAAGGTCCGCCTAGTCAAGGCTATGGTTTTTCCTGTGGTCATGTATGGATGTGAGAGTTGGACTGTGAAGAAGGCTGAGTGCCAAAGAATTGATGCTTTTGAACTGTGGTGTTGGAGAAGACTCTTGAGAGTCCCTTGGACTACAAGGAGATCCAAACAGTCCATTCTGAAGGAGATCATCCCTGGGATTTCTTTGGAAGGAATGATGCTGAAGCTGAAGTTCCAGTACTTTAGATACCTCATGTGAAGAGTTGACTCATTGGAAAAGACTCTGATGCTGGGAGGGATTGGGGGCAGGAGGAGAAGGGGACGACCAAGGATGAGATGGCTGGATGGCATCACGGACTCGATGGACATGAGTCTGAGTGAACTCCAGGGGTTGGTGATGGACAGGGAGGCCTGGCATACTGCGATTCATGGGGTCACAAAGAGTTTGATACGATTGAGTGACTGAACTGAACTGAATGCTATTTTCTCAAATCATCCCAATGTCACCTTCTCCCAGAGTCTAAAAGTCTGTTCTTTATATCTGTGTCTATTTTGCTGTCTTGTGTATACGGTTGTCATTATCATCTTTGTAAATTCCATATATATGTGTTAATATACAATATTGGTGTTTTTCTTTCTGAGTTACTTCACTCTGTATAATAGGCTCCAGTTTCATTCACCTCATTAGAACTGATTCAAAAGTGTTCTTTTTAATTGTTGAGCAATATCTCGTTGTGTATATATACCACAACTTTCTTATCCGTTAGTCTGCCAATGGACATCTAGGTTGCTTCCATGTCCTAGGTATTGTAAACAGTGTTGCAATGAACATTGGGATACACATGTCTCTTTCAATTCTGGTTTTCTTGGTGTGTATGCCCAGCAGCAGGATTGCTGGGTCGTATGGCAGTTCTATTTCCAGGTTTTAAGGAATCTCCACACTATTCTCCATAGTGGCCATACTAGTTGGCATTCCCAGCAACAATGTAAAAGGCTTCTCTTTTCTCCACAACCTCTCTAGCATTTATTGTTTGTAGACTTTTTGATAGCAGACATTCTGACCAACGTGGGATGGTACCTCATCATGGTTTTGGTTTGAATTTCTCTGATAATGAATGATGTTGAGCATCTTTTGATGTTTTATAATTTTTTAAGTGTATGAAAATAAATCCTGTACTTATAAAATATCTTGAACAAAATTTCCTATTTTGATTATTGGGAGGGTTCAATTAAAACTATAGAGAAACTGGAGGATAATTAATATCTTAATAATGCTGAGACTTTCAATCAAATAATATTGTACTTCTCTATGATCGTTTTAATTTTATTTTTAAATATTTTCTCATAATCTTTGTAGCAATCTGATACATATTAATTTTTCATACTCTCTAACAATAGAACTGAATCAGTTAATTGTAAAGACTCATGAAACTCAAAATAGCATATTCCAAAAGATTGTAATAATGATAACAGATATAATATAGCAGAAGAAAAAGGGTATGGTAATTGTTGAGAAGTTCATGACTTCCAGGCACAATCTCCTGGGTTCTCTCTCAGTATCACAGAATATACTTAGTCTTTGGATTATGTACCACAAAGTAATATGTTTGCTATATTAGTTCCAGGGATGCCTATGTGCAACTTCACTGAGAGATTCTATCATATTTGAATAGTTAAAAGCTGTGCAAATTGTTAAACCAACTGAAACTCAGCAATCCATACATTTTAAATAATGTTAATAAGCTAGAATAGGGCACTATCCAAGGAGTATCAAATCTGCATTGTATATTATAAATCGCTAACTAGATAACCTCATCCATATCTTGGCCAAATGTCAA
The DNA here is from genome assembly GCF_032405125.1 of Capricornis sumatraensis. Classification (NCBI taxonomy): domain Eukaryota; kingdom Metazoa; phylum Chordata; class Mammalia; order Artiodactyla; family Bovidae; genus Capricornis; species Capricornis sumatraensis. Next base: position 14,443,996 of record NC_091084.1, read on the forward strand.
GATCTAGTCTTTGGGTTTACTGAAGATGAACATAAAGATATGCCAGACCATTGCAAGGTACAAATCACTTTAATATTTTGATACAATTGTAAGTCATATATTTTATGTTTATTTTCCTCATTGTTTATGATATACAAAAAAATGTGGTTTTTAACAAAAAAATCATAATTAATGAATATAATTTGACAAATTTGGGCATAAATACACATCAATGATATCATGTATTAACAAGATCAAGGTAATAAATGTATCCATCATTTTCAAAAGTTTCCTTTGTCCTTTTGCTCTTTATACCCTTTAAACAACTCTTTCTCATCTCCCCCACTCTCATCCTATGAAAGCATCATTGTTTTCTGCTTCTATAAGTTTATTTTACATATCTCATATAAATGTGTAGTTATGTAGTATCTGTCTTTTTGTGAATCAATTATCTTACTTAGCCTAATGCCTTCCAGGTACATCTGTTTTGCAACAAATAGTAGAATTTCTCTGTTAAGACTGAATAAAATTCCATTGTATCTATATACCACATTTTCTAATGTTTATTGTCTGTCATTAGACATTTGAATTGCTTCCATATCTTGACTGCTGTGAATAATGCTTCTATGAACACTGGAGTGCAGACATCTCCTGAAGACCATAATTTCAATTATTTTGTACATACATACTCTGTGAACTTCCAGATCTTCAAGCTGGATTTAGAAAAGGCAGAGAAACCAGAGATCAAATTGCAAACATCTGCTGGATCATGGAAAAAGCAAGAGAGTTCAAGAAAAACATCTATTTCTGCTTTATTGACTATGCCAAAGCCTTTGACAGTGTAGGTCACAATAAACTATGGAACATTCTGAAAGAGATGGGAATACCAGATCACCTGACCTGCCTCTTGAAAAGCCTATATGCTGGTCAGGAAGCAACAGTTAGAAATGGACATGGAACAACAGACTGGTTCCAAATAGGAAAAGGAGTATGTCAAGGCTGTATATTGTCACCCTGCTTATTTAACTTAAATGCGGAGTACATCATGAGAAATGCTGAGCTGGAAGAAACACAAGCTGGAATCAAGATTGCCAGGAGAAATATCAATAACCTCGGATATGGAGATGACACCACTCTTATGGCAGAAAGTGAAGAGGAACTAAAAAGCCTCTAGATGAAAGTGAAAGAAGAGAGTGGAAAAGTTGGCTTAAAGCTCAACATTCAGAAAACTAAGATCATGGCATCTGGTCCCATCACTTCATGAAGAATAGATGGGGAAACAGTGGAAACAGTGTCAGAATTTATTTTTGAGGGCTCGAAAGTCACTGCAGATGCTGATTGCAGCCATGAAATTAAAAGATACTTACTCCTTGGAAGGAAAGTTATGACCAACCTAGATAGTATATTCAAAAGCAGACATTACTTTGCTAACAAAGGTCCATCTAGTCAAGGCTATGGTTTTTCCAGTGGTCATGTATGGATGTGGAAGTTGGACTGTGAAGAAAGCTGAGCGCCGAAGAAGTGATGCTTTTGAACTGTGGTGTTGGAGAAGAGTCTTGAGAGTCCCTTGGACTGCAAGGAGATCCAACCAGTCCATTCTAAAGGAGAAAAGCCCTGGGATTTCTTCGGAAGGATTGATGCTAAAGCTGAAGCTTCAGTACTTTGGCCACCTCACGCGAAGTGTTGACTAATTGGAAAAGACTCTGATGCTGGGAGGGATTTGGGGCAGGAGGAGAAGGGGACGACAGAGGATGAGATGGCTGGATGGCATCACCGACTCGATGGACATGAGTTTGGGTGAACTCCAGGAGTTGGTGATGGACAGGGAGGCCTAGCGTGCTGTGATTCATGGGGTCCCAAAGAGTCGGACATGACTGAGTGACTGAACTGAATTGAACTGAACTGAACTCCATAAGTGGGAGTGCTGTATCATGTAGTATGCTATTAGAAAATTTTTATGAACATTCATTTTGTTTTCCAGAATGGAAGCACCATTTTTCATCCTATCAGTACTGTACAATTTGTTAGTCACTCAATTGCATTAAACTCTTTGTGACCACATTGACTGTGGCCCACCAGGATCCTCTGTCAATGGAATTCTCCAGGCAAGAATACTAGATTGGGTTGCCATTGTCTTCTCCAGGGGACCTTCCAGACCTAGGAATCAAATCCAGATCTCCTGACATGCAGGAAGAGTCTTCAAATTTGAGCCACAGAGGAAGCCCTTTCAATAGTATACAAATGTTCCAATTTTTCAACATGCTCACCAACGCTTGTTGTTTTTTTATGATAATAATCACCCTAACAAGTGTGTTATATTTTTTGTGATTTTAATTTGAAAATGTAATTCTGTTTTGTATCTGTTGATTTTAATCAATCAGCACATTGATTAAAGTCAATACTAATTGAAGAAATTTATCAGTAAGCTTTTTTCTTTTTAACAATTCCTATATTACCAATCATATCATCTAAAGGGGAAAAAATGATAGATTTGTTTTCTAACAGTTGTGCCTATTCTTTTTCTTAATTTTTAATTTTCTTCTCAACTTATTTGTATCTGTAGCATTTAGTTGAATCAAATAAATAAAGACACATTTTCCTTATTTGTTCTTAATCTCAAAATGAAAGCTTTGATAGTTCTTCATTAATTATAGTGTTTGCTGTTGATTATATGTAGTTATAAGTTATCTAAATAGTAATGTTGTGCCTTACTTCCTAGTTTGACAAAAACTATTTTGATTATGATTAAAGTTTAAATTCATCAAGGAAATTTAGTTATGCCTTAAAGGAACACAATAAGAAGGGAATAAAAAAAGAAACTACAAAACAACCCTCAACAATTAACAATATAACAATAAGTACATACATATCAATAACTACTTTAAATGTAAATGGATTATATACTCCAATAGAAAGGCATAAAGTGGATGAATGTATGCAAAAATAAGACCCACATACATGCTGCCTATAGGAGACTCACTTCAGATCTAAAACCCACACAGACTAAAAGTGAGAAGATGGAAAACAGTATGCCATGCAAATAAAAACCTGGATACTAATACTTACATCGGAAAACATAGACTTTAAACAAAGGCTGTAACAAAATAGAAGGGCATTACATAATGTCAGGGAATCAACCCAATAAGAAAATATGAAAATCTAAATGTATCCCACTTATATCAGTGGGCCCGTCATCCATACAGGAAATATAAAAGTGAACAGAGGCCTTGGAAGATACATTGTACAAGATGAACTTCACAGATAGCTAGAGAGCAGTCCAGCCAAAAGCAACAGCAGCTGCTGCTAAGTTGCTTCAGTCGTGTTCAATCCTGGGTAACCCCATAGATGGTGGCCCACCAGGTTCCTCAGTCCCCTGGATTATCCAGGCAAGAATACTGGAGTGGGTTGCCATTTCCTTTTCCAATGCATGCATGCTAAGTCTCTTCAGTCATGTCTGATTCTGTGCGACCCTATGGACAGCAGCCCACCAGGCTCCTCTCTCCACAGGATTCTCTAGGCAAGGATACTGGGGTGGGTTGCCATTTCCTTCTCCAGACCAAAAGAGAAGAAAATATATATTTTCCAAGTGCACATGGAACATTTTCCATGATAGACAGGTCATATGCTGGAACATGAAACAAACCTCAGTATAATCAACAAAATTGAAATCCTTTTAAGCAACATTTCTAACCACAACATTATGAAAGGTGAAATCAACTGCAAGACAAAAGTTAAAAAAAAAAAAAAACAGGAACATGTGGAGGTTGAACAATATGCTACTAAACAACAAATTTATCACTGAAGAAATCAAATAACAATTAAAGAAATACCTGAAGAGAAAAGAAAACGAAAACACAACGGGCAGTTAAGCAGTTATAAGAGGAAAATTTATTAGCAATACAAGCCTATCTTAATAAACAAGGAAAACCTCAATGAGCAATCTAAACTTATACCAAAACAGTCAGAAGAAGAAGAAAAAATGAAACCCAAGGTTTGAAGAAAAGAAATCATAAAGATCAGAGAAGAAATAAATAAAAAGTAGACTAAAAAAAAAATCATGTTGATGTATGGCAAAACCAATACAATATTGTAGAGTAATTAACCTCCAATTAAAATCAATAAAAATAATAAATAAAAATTTAAAAAATTCAAAATGATAAATGAAACTAACAGCTGATTATTTAAAAAGATATACAAAATTAATGAACTTTTAGCCAGACTTATAAGAGAGAGAGCAAGGGCCCAAGTCAATCGTATCAGAAATAGCAAAGAAATTACAACTGATATCACAGTAATACAAAGAATCATAAGAAATCACTGTGGCAAAAAATGTATTCTGATAAAATAGACAAAGTAAGAGAAATGGACAATCACACACAGTGGAACTTTGAGAAATAGAAAATAAAACAAATCAATGATAAGTGTGAAATTAAATCAGTAATAATAATTTAAAAACACTTCAACAAACACAACTCAAGGATAAGATGGTTTCATCAGTGAATTTTACAAAACATTTAGAAAAGAGTTAACGGGCATACATTTCAGACTATTTGAAAAAAAAATGCAGAGAAAAGATAACTTCCAAACTCATTCTGCATGTCCTGTATCACTCTGATAACAAAACTAGAAAAAGATATCACAAAAAAGTAAACCACAAACCAATAACCTTGAGGACTGTAGATGCAGAAATTCACAGGAAAATATAAACAAATATAAGTATGCAACAACATATTAAAAGGATCATATACCATGAACAAGTGGGATTTATCCCTCAGATGCAAGGATGGTTCACTATTAATAAACCAATCAATTTGAAACATGATATTAACAAATTAAAGAATAAATATTTATGGTCATCCCAATAGATACAAAAAAAAAATTTTTAACAAAATTTGACATTGTTTTACTGATAAAAACTCTCAACAAAATGGGTATAGGGACAATATCTCAATATAACATAGCATGTAACATCATACTCAATGATGAAAAGCTGAAACCATTTCCTCTAAGATCAAAAACAAGACAAAAATAATCACACTGACCACTTTTATTCAATAAAGTATTGGAAATTCTAGTCAGAATGTATAGTTAAAAAATAGAAATAACAGAAATTCAACTTGGAAGTAAAGAAGTAAAACTGTAACTGTTTGAATATAACATGAGACAGAATTATAATGACACTGCCAAAAAATTCCTAGTGTTCATCAAGAAATTTGATAAAGTTGCAGAATACAAAATTAATATAGAGAAGTATATTGCATTTCTATAAGCTAAAAACAGACTTAGAAATTAACAAAATGATTCCAATAATTGCATCAAAACTAATAAAATATCTAGCAATAAATCAAACTAAGGAAGTAAACTCAGCTTGGACATCTGGAAGTTCCTAATTCACATAAGGCTGAAGCCTAGCATGCAAGATTTTAAGCATGACCTTACTAGCATGGGAGATGAGTGCAATTGTCCAGTGTTTAGCACATTCTTTGGTATTACCCTTCTTGGGAATTGGGATAAGGCCAATTTGCAGTCCTGTGGCCACTGCTGGGTTAGCTAGATTTGCTGATATAGTGAATGCAAAACCTTGATAGCATCATTCTTAAGGATTTGAATAGTACTTTTTTGCTTTATTAACAGCAGTGCATCTTAAGACACACATGACCTCACACTCCAGAATGTCTAGCTCTGGGTGACTAACCACACTATCATAGCAATCCAGTTCATTAAAATCTTTTCTTATACAGTTCTTCCATGTATTCTTTCCATCTCTTCTTGATCTCTTCAGCATCTACTAGGTCTCTACCATTTTTATCGTTTATTGTGCCCATCCTTGGATGGAATGTTCCCTGATGCTTCCAGTTTTCCTGAAGAGATCTTTAATCTTTCCCCTTTTGTTGTTTCCTTCTATTATTAAAGTTTGTTATTAGAAGAAGGCTTGCTTGTCTCCTCTAGCTACTTTGTGGAGCTCTGCATTCAATTGGATATACCTTTTCCTCTCTTTGTTGTTCTGCTGTTTGTAAAGCCTCCTCAGATTACCACTTTGTCTTCCTGCCTTTCTTTTCCTTTGGGATGGTTTTGTTTGTTCTCTCCTCTAAAATAGTACAGATCTTAGTCCATAGTTTTTCAGGCACACCATTAACTAGATCTGATCCCTTGAATCTATTTGTTACCTCTACTGTGAATTCAAATGTGATTTGATTTAAGTTATATCTGCCTGGCCTACTGTTTTTCCTAATTTTCTTTAGTTTAAGCCCGACTTTTCCTAGGGGAAGCTGATGATCTGAACCAGTCAACTCCAGGTCTTGTTTTTGCTGACTGTAAACAGCTTCTCCATCTCCAACTACAAAGAATGTGACCAGTTTGATTTTGGTATTGACCATTTGGTGGTGTCCATGTGTAAAGTCACCTCTTGTGTTGCTGAAAAAGGGTAAATGCTGTGACTAGTGCATTCTCTTGTGGGAATTCAGTTAACTGATGCCCTGTCTCCTTTTGTTATCCAAGGCCAAACTTGTCTGTTACTTCAGGTTTATCTTGACTTCTTAATTTTTATTCCAATCCTCAATGATGAATAGAACATATTTTTTAGGTATTAGTTCTAGGTCTTCATAGAACTGATCAACTTCAGTTTCTTTAGCACCAGGATAGGGGAATAGACTTGGATTATTGTTATATTGAATGGCTTGCCTTGGAAATGAACTGAGATCATTCTGTCATTTTTAAAGGTTGCACCCAAGTACTGTATTTTGGACTCTTTTGTTGATTATCAGGGATACCCCATTTCTTCTTGAGATTCTTGCCCACAGTAGTAGATATAATGGTCAACTGAATTAAATTTGTCCATTCCCATCCATTTTAGTTTGATGATTATTAGAGACTACACTTTCATGCATTAGAGAAGGAAATTGGAACCCAATCCAGTATTCTTGCCTGGAGAATAACATTGATGGGGGAGCCTGGTGGACTGCTGTCTATGGGATCACACAGAGTCGGACACTATTGAAGAGACTTAGCAGCAGCAGCATGATGTTTATTTTTACCATTTCCTGCTTGGCCATGTCCAATTTTTCTTGATTCATGGACCTAACATTCAAGGTATTTAGAGCATCATATTTTACTTTCGTCACCACACACATACAACTGACCATTGTATCTGCTTTGGTTCAGGCACTTCATTCATTCTGGAGCTATTGCTAATTCTCCTCCAGTCTTCCCCAGTAGCATACTGGACACGTTCAGACCTGGGGTACTCATCTTTTGGTGTCATATATTTTTGGCCTTTTATACAATTCATGAGGTTCTCATGGCAAGTATACTGAAGTGGTTTGCCATTCCCTCCATTAACGGATCATGTTTTGTCAGAATTCTCTGCCATGACACATCTGTCTTGGGTGGTCCTGCATGGCACAGCTCACAAACTCATTGAGTTATGCAAGCCCTTTCATCACAACAAGTCCATGTTGTGATCAATATAGGAAACACTGAAGCACTGATGCCTTTGAACAGTGGTGCTGGAAAGACTCTCGAAAGTCCCTTTGACAGCAAGGAGATCAAACCAATCAATCTTAAAGGAGACCAACCCTGAATATTTACTGGAAGAACTGATGCTGAAGCTGAAGCTCCAGTATTTTGGTCATCTTATGTGAACAGACGACACATTGGAAAAGTCCCTGATGCTGGGAAAGAATGAGGGCAGAAGGAGAAGAGGGTATCAGAGGATGAGATGACTGGATGATTTCACCAATGCAATGAACATGAACTTGGGCAAACTCCAGGAGATAATTAGGGACAAAGAGGCCTGGTGTGCTGCAGTTAATGGGGTTGCAAAGAGTCGGACATGACTGGACAACTGAACAACAACAACAATAAAGGACGTAAAATACTTGCACTTGGAAAAGTACATGACACTGATTGAAAAATTGAACAAGAGAAAAGCAGATATGAATACATACTGTGTTAATGGATTGGAAGAATTAATGCTGTTAAAATAAGCATACTACTCAAAGAAATCTATAGGCTTAATACAATCCTTATTTAAATACCAATGGCATTTTTTCACAGAACTAGAATAAAGGACTCTAAAAGTTGTATGGAGTCACAAAATACCTCAAATAGTTAAAGCCAAATTGAAAATAATGGGCAAAATTGGAGGTATCACACTCCTTGATGTCAAAAAGATACTTTAAAAGTATGGTAATCAAAGTAATATGGTACTGACAGAACCAGATACATAGATAAATGGAGCAGTATAGAGAGAACAGAAGTGAGACCACATTTATATGGATAATTAAATCTACAACAAAGAAGGTAAAAATGTACAATGGGGAAAGATACCTTCTTAAGTAAATGGTGGTGTGAACACAGGCTAGCTATATTACAAAGAATCAAACTGGACTACTTTCCATCATGTGTAAAAATGCAATTCAAAATGAATTATAGACTGAAATGGAAAACCCCAAACCATAAAATTTACATAAGAAAACAGTAAGTAGTGAGCTCTTTGACATAGGTCTTCAAAATAATTTGTGAATGTCTCCTCAAGTAAGGGAACAAAAGCAAAAATAAACTAGCGGGACTAAATCAAACTAAAAAGGTTTTACACAGTGAAGAAAACTATTCAGAAAAAAACAAAAGCCTACTGAAGGAACAAGATATTTGTAAATGATATATTCATTAAAGGAATGATATCCAAAATATGAGGAACTTATGCAACTCAACATCAAAAGCAAATAAAACCCCCAAATATAAATGGAGAAAGGATCTGAATAGATATTTTTTCCAAGGAAGACAGACAGAGAGCCAACATACACATGAAAACATTGTAAGCATCCCTAATCATCAGGAATGTGAAAATCAATATTTGAGACAACTTCACACCTTGAATATTTATCAGAAAGACAAAAAAAAAATGTGTTGATGAGGAGAAAAGAGAATCCTCATGTTTTGTTAATGGGGATGTGTGTTGATGTAGCAACTATGAAAAACAGCATATATATTCCTCAAAAAAATTAAAATAGAAACACTATATGATCTGGTACTTCCATAACTTTGTGCTTATTCATGAAACAAAAACATTAATTAGAAAAGTTATGTGTCCTCCGTGTTCATTGCAGCAATAGTCAAGACACTGAAGCAGTATACAATGAAATATTACTTAGCCATAAAATAAAATATTGCCTTTGTTTACATCATTCATGGACATAAAGGGTGTTAAACTAAGTGAAATAACTCAAACAGGTAAAGACACATACTGTATGCTCTCAGTTTTGCCAGAGGGTGGGAGGTAGAGGACAAAAAATAGATTAAAGATATTAAGAAGTATGTAGACTCAAAAAAGATATACAACTTGAGAGTTGTGAACTAAGTTTTGTCGGGGGGGGGCAAAATGAGGACTGCAGCCTGGGAGGTAGCATGTCTAATAGCTCTGAGAGACTGTTCCAAAGTGGCAGTGGGGGAAAGTCAATACATAAGGTTTTGGTGAAGGGGGCGTTCAATAACATGAAGCACATATTTTATAAAAGGATTTTTGTTAGTCAGGAGGATATGATGTCACCATGAAGGGATTTACTGCTTCTCAAACAACAGTATGGGGAAGACTGGAAATCTCTTCAGGAAAATTAGAGATACCAAGGGAACATTTCATGCAAAGATGGGCTCTAGAAAGGACAGAAATGGTATGGACCTAACAGAAGCAGAAGATATTAAGAAGAGGTGGCAAGAATACATAGAAGAACTGTATAAAAAGGATCTTCATGACCAAGATAATTACAATGGTGTGATCACTCACTTCGACCAGACATCCTGGAATGTGAAGTCAAGTGGGCCTTAGAAAGCACCACTACGAAAAAAGCTAGTGGAGGTGATGGATTTACAGTTGAGCTGTTTCAAATCCTAAAAGATGATGCTGTGAAAGTGCTGCACTCAATATGCCAGCAAATTTGGAAAAATCAGCAGTGGCCACAGGACAGGAAAAGGTCATTTTTCATTCCAATCCCAAAGAAAGGCAATGCCAAAGAATGCTCAAACTACCACACAATTGCACTCATCTCACACACTAGTAATGTAATGCTCAAAATTCTCCAAGCCAGGCTTCAGCAATACATGAACTGTGAACTTCCAGATGTTCAAGCTGGTTTCAAAAAAGGCAGAGGAACCAGAGATCAAATTGCCAACATCTGCTGGATCACAGAAAAAACAATAGAATTCCAGCAAAACATTTATTTCTGCTTTATTGACTATGCCAAAGCCTTTGACTGTGTGGATCACAAGAAACTATGGTCAATTCTGGAAGACATGGGAATACCAGACCACCTGACCTGCCTCTTGAGAAATCTGTATGCAGGTGCAGAAGCAACAGTTAAAACAGGACATGGAACAACAGACTGGTTCCAAATAAGAAAAGGAGTATGTCAAGGTTGTATATTGTCACCCTGCTTATTTAACTTAAATGTAGAATACATCATGAGAAATGCTGGCCTGAAAGAATTACAAGCTGGAATCAAGATGGCTGGGAGAAATATCAATAATCTTAAATATGCAGATGACACCACCCTTATGGAAGAAAGTGAAGAGGAACTAAAAAGCCTCTTGATGAAAGTGAAAGAGGAGAGTGAAAAAGTTGGCTTAAAGCTCAACATTCAGAAAACGAAGATCATGGCATCTGGTCCCATCACTTCATGGGAAATAAATGGGGAAACAGTGTCAGACTTTATTTTTTTGGGCTCCAAAATCACTGCAGATGGTGACTGCAGCCATGAAATTAAAAGACGTTTGCTCCTTGGAAGGAAAGTTATGACCAACTTTGATAGCATATTGAAAAGCAGAGACATTACTTTGCCAGCAAAGGTCCGTCTAGTCAAGGCTATGGTTTTTCCAGTATGGATGTGAGAGTTGAACTGTGAAGAAAGCTGAACACTGAAGAATTGATGCTTTTGAACTGTGGTGTTGGAGAAGACTCCTGAGAGTCCCTTGGACTGCAAGGAGATCCAACCAGTCCATTCTGAAGGAGATCAGCCCTGGGTGTTCTTTGAAAGAAATGATGCTAAAGCTGAAACTCCAGTACTTTAGCCACCTCTTGTGAAGAGTTGACTTCTTGGAAAAGATTCTGATGCTGGAAGGGATTGGGGGCAGGAGGAAAAGGGGACGACAGAGGATGAGATGGCTGGATGGCACCACCGACTTGATGGACATGAATTTGAGTAAACTCCAGGAGTTGGTGACGGACAGGGAGGGCTGGCATGCTGCGATTCATGGGGTTGCAAAGAGTCGGACATGACTGAGCAACTGCACTGCACTGAACTGAACTCTAGATATGAGGAGATGCAAAAATCCTCGTCATGAAATCTGCTCCTAGAAACATCCAACTATCTAAAGGCCTGACCCACCAGATTTCCTGGAGCACAGAGTGCCTCACTCCACCGTGAACTCCTTCAGGGGTTGTTGAAGGTTAACAGCTATAGCAGCATTGGGTTCAATCTCCATGGCAGATGGTAAATGCCTTTATAGTTCAGTCATTGGCAATGCTCTCGGTAAGTGCCAATTTGTAGTTGACAAGTACATACATGTAGCTGCAAATTAAATGTTACAAACATAAATTGTAGAGTGTGGGGAATATAGTCAGTTACTGGGTAATATTTTTGGTCAGGAACGGATTGTACATAGACTGATGGTGATAATCATTTTGTATAAACTTATTCAATTACTGTGTTTTGTATGAGGAACTAACACAGTGTTGTAGATCAATTATATTTCAAAAAGAAAGCAAGTGATCTCATAGAAAAAGAGACCATATTCTTAGTTACCAGAGATGAGGAATGGGGCAGTGGGAATTGGATGAAGACAATCAAGAGGCACTAACTTCCAGTTATAATATAAATAAGTACTAGTGGATAATGTACAGCAAGATAAATATAAATAACACTGCTGTATATTACATTAAAAAATTGTTCAGAGTATATCCTAAGAATTCTTAACCTCCCAAAACGTTTTTTTTATTTAACTTTTTATTTATGTGAGATGATAGATGCTTCTTAACTTATTGTTAAAATCATTTTATGGTATTGGGTTCACCAAAATTTTAGTTCACTTTTATTTTTTTAATAAGATGACTCTACCAGTAATTAGTTGTCTTTAACTTCTTTTTAAACAATTTTGTTTGATTGTATCATGACAGCTGTATATAGATTGTATAATGTATAATTGTATATAGATCATATAATGCCAGAGATAATTTAAAAGAAAAGCTTATGAAAATTGATGAATTTTTGTGTAACCACTTTATACTGAAGATGAAAGAAAAAAGTAACATTTGCATATTGGCATATTATTATTTATTATTTCAAGAAATGTAAAAACAAAAGTAAAATGAAAAAAAAAAAAAAAGATTTGTGCCATGTATGGAGAAGATGCTGTGTTAAATGTCTCAAAAGTGGTTTTGAAGTTTCATGTTGGAGAGTTCTTGCTGGACAATCCTCCACTGTATGGTAGACCAGTTGAAGTTTATATTGATCAAATGGAAACATTAATTGAGAAGAGTCAATATTATACCACACAGGAGATAGCTGGCACACTCAATATACCCAAATTAAGCAATAAAAATAATTTGTAAGAGCTTTGATGTTTCGATTTCACATAAATGAAGTGAAAAAAAAAATCTTGACTATATTTCTACATGTGATTCTCTACTGAAATGTAACCAAAATGTTTTTTATTATTATTTTTTTGGGGGGTGCAGCTCGTAGCATGCAAGATCTTATTTCCCAGATCAGGGATCAAACCTGTGTTCTCTTGCATTGGAAGTTCAGAGTCTTAACCACTGAGCAACCAGGGAAGTCCCCTGAGTATTCCGTTTTTAAAACAAACTGTGACAGGTGAAGAAAAGTGGATACTGTACAATAATGTGGAATGGAAGAGATCATGGGGCAAGAGAAAGGAACCACCATCTACCATGCCAAATGCTAATCTTTATCTAAAGAAAGTGATGCTGTGTATATGGTGGAATTGGAAGAAAGTCCTCTATTATGAAATTCTTTTGAAAAACCAAATGATTAGTTCCAAAAATTACTGCTCCCAATTAGACTAACTGGAAACAGAACTTGGTGTAAAGCATCCAGAATTAGCAGAAAACACATAATCTTCTATGAGGACAATGCAAGACCACATGTTTCTTTGATAACTAAGCAAAAAATTTGCAACTTGACTGGGAAGTTCTGATTCAGACTTTGTGTTTGCCTGACATTGCACCTTCAGATATTCTTTTATCTCAGTGTTTACAAAATTCTGTTGTTGCAAAAACATTTAATTCCCTGAAATACTATAAATGGGACCTGGAACAGTTTTTTGTTCAAAAGGTAAAAAATTTCAGGAAGAATTATGAAGTTTCCTGAAAAATGGCTGAAGATAGTGGGGAAAAACAATAATAACATTGTTCAATAAAGTTATTGGTAAAAAGAAAAAATATATCTTTTATTTTGACTGAAAAAAACAAAGGAAGTTTTTGCCCAGCACAAATATGTACATCAAATAATTACACTGTGTACTTTAAATTTTTATAGTGCTGTATGTTAATTACATCTCAATAAAATTGGAAGACAAAATCAAAATTATAGAAAACATTCTCTGTTTTTTTTTTTTTTTTGGCTTGTTCATTTTCTTTTGATCTCGATTTCAGAAGACATACGTTCTCATATATCACTCCCTTTGTAATATTCATTTTATTTTGTTCACCTATATAATGCCATGTTGAATTATATGATGATTTTCTAACGTTATCAGTGTAAAAATTCTCTGTACTTGACTGACATGGTTATTTACATGATAATTTTATTTTTACTAGAATATATGTTTCATGAAACCTGGAACAGTGTGTGTTTGTGTGGTGTGTGTGTGTGTGTGTGTGTGCACATGTGCGGGTGCATGTGTGCTTTTGAAGAGCTGTCCTTGAAGTCTTTAGAGATTTACTGGCACTTCGTTGGCACTCAATAAACATTTATTGACAGGATTAAAAATTCTTACTATATCCCTCCAAAATTTGAAACCTGACAATCAATTTCATACCTATAGCTCTGTGATGTATGCATTGTTTTGCTCCCAGCTTTCTTTCATGTTGATAAATATTTCAGTGTCTTTCATCAGAGCTTTGCACTGCAGTAAACACAGGGGTCTTGCTTTTGAACAAAATCTATTAATTCAAAATAATCATTTAAAAGGATATAATTATATCAACAGTAAACTGTTTCTGTGATCAAATTTAGATGCATATTCTTAATGTTGTGGCATATTATAGTCTAGTAGTACTAGTATAAAATCTATTGTGCTTTCATTAAAGTAGATAAACATTTTAAAATTTTTGCATTGTATTCTAAATTATGGTTTCTAAAATCACTACTGTTTATCTTTCCATTGTTCCTTTTAATCTAAAGGAACCATTCAACTATACAGTTGCTGTTTTTTTTTTTTTTTATGTAAGCTACAAATGATGTATGTTAAGTTCATCTGACTTAATACTGATATTTTCTCACTGATTTTCTTTTTGGATTATCAATCAATTGATGTAAGTGGGAAGGGGAAAGACTAGAAATCTCTTCAAGAAAATAAGAGATACATAGGGGTCACTTCATACAAAGATGGGCTCGATAAAGGACAGAAATGGTATGGACCTAACAGAAGCAGAAGATATTAAGAAGAGGTGGCAAGAATACACAGAAGAACTGTACAAAAAAGATCTTCATGACCAAGATAATCACGATGGTTTGATCACTCACCTAGAGCCAGACAACCTGCAATGTGAAGTCAAGTAGGCCTTAGAAAGCATCACTACAAACAAAGCTAGTGGAGGTGATGGAATTCCAGTTGAGCTGTTTCAAATCCTGGAAGATGATGTTGTGAAAGTGCTGCGCTCAATATGCCAGCAAATTTGGAAAAATCAGCAGTGGCCACAGGACTGGAAAGATCAGTTTTCATTCCAATCCCAAACAAAGGCAATGCCAAAGAATGCTCTAACTACAGCACAATTGCACTCATCTCACACGCTGGTAAAGTAATGTTCAAAATTCTCCAAGCCAGGCTTCAGCAATACATGAACCATAAACTTCCAGATGTACAGACTGGTTTTAGAAAAGACAGAAGAACCAGAGATCAAATTGCCAAAATCCACTGGATCATGGAAAAAGCAAGAGAGTTCCAGAAAAACATCTATTTCTGCTTTATTGACTATGCCAAATCTTTTGACTGTGTGGATCACAATAAACTGTGGACAGTTCTGAGAGAGATGGGAATAGCAGACAACCTGACCTGCCTCTTGAGAAACCTATATGCAGATCAGGAAGCAACAGTTAGAACAGGACATGGAACAACAGACTGGTTCCAAATAGGAAAAGGAGTACGTCAAGTCTGTATGTTGTCACCCTGCTTATTTAACTTTTATGCAGAGTACACCATGAGAAACGCTGGGCTGGAAAAAGCACAAGCTGAAATCAGCATTGCTGGGAGAAATATCAGTAACCTCAGATATTCAGATGACACTACCTGCCAGCGTGAGGAACTCTGCCCTTGGCAAAGGTCATGAGGAAGGAAGCTTGGTATAGACAAAAGCGTGATCAAGCCTCAGGAAACCCCCTATTCCCAAGCATATACCCCCAAAATCAGAGTACTTTATGGGGGGCTCTCCCCCATAACCATTTCTCTCGGAGAAGGAGTTAACTTGCAGCTACAAGTTTATAAAAATTCCTGGGCATGACAAGAGTGTTTCAGCTTATGAACTCTGAAGGTTCTCTGGCCTGCCTGATCAGGTTCATCTGGCCACATGTGATTGTTTACAGCCTCCCAACTGTGAGAGGCATGGGATGTTTTAAAACTTTCTAAATACAGACTCTTTTGAGAAGTTAGAAGATCATTAGTATAGTATTAGTGGATTGATTAGGAATTATATTGGTGAAGGGTTATTTTCATTTGTCGTGCCAATAATTACTGTTAATTCCCTGCCCTGGGTGTGACAAGGGTGTCTCAGGCCAAACCTCTCTGCTGACAAACTAGCTTGTGTGACAACCTCTCAACCATGAACAGCACAGAGAGTTTGGAGTATTAGCATAGGACTTTATTCATTGATGAGTCAATGATTGCCGTCAGGCCTCCATATCCTTAGGCACCTAGGAATATATTAATCAATGTATTTGGAATATAGAAAAGGAAATATAGTAGTTTTTTGATGTTAGCAATACAAGACTTTTTGAGTTAATGAATTTTCTCTTTTGTTATAGATCACTGTACTTTGTTATAAATCACTATAAATCACTATGCTATGTACAAATGTAACTTTATCACTATCTTAAGACAAAATAGATCTTAAGGGGAACATTGGTGAAGGGTTTACATTTGTTGAGCCAATATTTGCTGCTAAATCTCAATATCCCTGCCCTTATAATGAATATAACTAGCACATAGGAGAAATAAGCATTAACCTTTAAGATTAATCATGTTAAACCTTAGGTTAAGTAAATTCCTTTATTGATTGTAACTCATTACACCCTCACCCTAAAGGAATGCAACTTTATTTGGAGGGTGGCACCTGATTTAAGAAAAAATCACCCTGGAAAAATAAGTTTTGTGGTTAACTGACCAGTATCAGAAAGAGCCATAAAATGTCAGCAGACCTCATGGCTAGAAGATGATGTAAAATCCCATAAGACCTTTGTATAATTTTATATGAAGCACCTAACTGTGACAAGGGTCAGGTCTGCTGACCCCCGCGTGACTCTGTATTCAAAAAGGTATATAAACAAACCTGAAATATAAAGAAATCAGATCAGTTTCTGGAATGACTGATTCCCCCGTGTTGTTTCTTTCTTGCTCCCTGCTTTCCTGGCTGAATTCCCATCTGAAATGTGTACTCATCAAGCCTGCTAATTCTGCCTGGGATTCTGAGATCGGACCGGGGAGGCCTCAGTGCCTCCTCTCCTTTGGGAGAATGGAAAGACGCCTGTGGCCTACGTAGGTGGTGATCGGTATTCCATGTAAACCAGTTATTCAGCCTCTTTTTCTCCGTTAATTTTCCTACTGCACTATCCGTTTCCAATCTCTTTCTATATCTGTAATTAAATAAGTTTTTTCCAGGATGCCGATTCCATCCCCACCTTTGAATTACCCTGGATCCACCGGGGCTGGACCCCGGCACCTACTCTTATGGCAGAAAGTGAAGAGGAACTAAAAAGCCTCTAGATGAAAGTGAAAGAGGAGAGTGAAAAAGTTAGCTTAATGCTCAACATTCAGAAAACGAAGATCATGGCACCTGGTCCCATCAGTTCATGGGAAATAGATGGGGAAACAATGGAAACAGTGTCAAACTTTATTTTCTGGGGCTCCAAAATGACTGCAGATGGTGATTGCAGCCATGAAATTAAAAGACGCTTACTCCTTGGAAGAAAAGTTATATTAACTTTCCTAGATAGCATATTAAAAAGCAGAGACATTACTTTGCCAAGAAAGGGCCATCTAGTCAAGGCTATGGTTTTTCTGGTAGTCATGTACAGATGTGAGAGTTGGACTGCCAAGAGAGCTGAGCACCGAAGAATTGATGCTTTTGAACTGTGGTGTTGGAGAAGACTTTTGACAGTCCCTTGGACTGCAAGGAGATCCAACCAGTCCATTCTAAAGGAGATCAGTCTTGGGTGTTTTTTGGAAGGACTGATGCTAAAGCTGAAACTCCAGTACTTTGGCCACATCATGCGAAGAGCTGACTCATTGGAAAAGACCCTGATGCTGGGAGGAATTGGGGGCAGAAGGAGAAGGGGACAACAGAGAATGAGATGGCTGGATGGCATCACTGATTTGATGGATGTAAGTTTGAGTGAAATCTGGGAGTTGGTGATTGACAGGGAGGCCTGGCGTGCTGTGATTCATGGGATTGCAACTGGTCGGACAGTACTGAGTGATTGAGCTGAATTGAACTGAACTCAATATTTATTTTATATTTAGTTGCTCCTATATTGGAGCTTTTATATTGTTTCCATACATATATTACAAAATGTCATATCCTCCTGTTAGATTAATCTCTTTCTCACTAAGCAATATTCTTGTGGATTTTTTTTTACAGTCAGTGTTTTAAAGTGTATTTGATCTGATATAAGTATAGCTACCTCAGCTTTATATTGATTTCCATTTGTATAAAATATCGTTTTCCATCCTTTCATTTTCAACATGTATGTTCCTTTACATTTCAAGTTGATACTGTGATCAACATAAAATACATTGCTTTACATATGTTACTGTATATACTTTTTCTGGTAACTACAAAGCAAAATGATGTTTAGCTGAAACTGAAGCTCCAATACTTTGGCCACCTAATATGAAGAAATGACTCACTGGAAAAGACCCTGATGCTGGGAAAGATTGAAGACAGGAGAAGGAAAAAACAGAAGATGAGTTGTTTGGATGGCATCACTGACTTGATGGACATGAGTTTGAGAAAGCTCCAGAAGTTGGTGATGGCCAGGGAAGCCTGAGGTGCTTCACTCCATGGGGTTGCAAAGGGTCGGACACAACTGAGCAACTGATCTGAACTGAACAAAGCAAAAACCTATAATAGATACAAAAAGGATAAAGAAATCTAAGCATACCACTAAAGATAGCCATGATACCACAAAGGGGAAGAGCAAGAGAAGAAGAAAAGTAGAGAGGAACTACAAATTAGTCAGAAAATGATGAACCAAATGCCAATAGAAGCATTTCTTTGAGTAATTTCTGTTTTTTATTTTCTGTTTTTATTTTATTTTTTTCACAATCATTCAGTTTACTTGAATATAATTTAATGAATTTTCCTAGGAATGTTAAATCTAGTATGTTAAGAAAAGGATGTACCTCCATATGAATGTTTGTTGTTGTTTTAATATAAATTTATTTTAATTGGAGGCTAATTAGTTTACAATATTGTATTCGTTTGGCCATACATCAGCATGAATCTGCCACGGGTGTGCACGTGTTCCTCATCCTGAACCTCCCTCCCACCTCCCTCCCCATACCATCCTTCTAGGTCATCCCAGTGCACCAGCCTCCATCATCCTGTATCCTGCATCAAATCTGGACTGGTGATTCATTTCATATATAATATTATACATGTTTCAATGTCATTCTCTCAAATATTCCCACCCTTTCCCTCTCCCACAGAGTCCAAAAGACTGTTCCATACATCTGTGTCTCTTTTGCTGTCTCGCAAACAGGGTTATCATTACGATCTTTCTAAATTCCATATATGTGCATTAGTATACTGTATTGCTGTTTTGCTTTCTGGCTTACTTCACTCTGTATAATAGGTTCCAGTTTCATCCACCTCATTAGAGCTGATTCATATGTATTCTTTTTTAATGGCTGAGTAATACTCCATTGTGTATATGCTCCACTGCTTTCTTATCCATTCATCTGATGATGGACATCTAGGTTGCTTCCATGTCCTGGCTATTATAAATAGTGCTGCAATGAACATTGGGGTACTCATGTCTCTTTCAGTTCTGGTTTCCTCGGTGTTATGCCCAGCAGTGGGATCACTATGTCATAAGGCAGTTCTATTTCCAGTTTTTTAAGGAATCGCCACACTGTTCTCAATAGTGGCTGTACAAGTTTGCATTCCCACCAACAGTGTAAGAGGGTTCCCTTTTCTCCACTCCCATTTCAGCATTTATTGCTTGTAGACTTTTGGATCACAGCCATTTTGACTGGAGTGAAGTAGTACCTCATTGTGGTTTTGATTTGCATTTCTCTGATAATGAGTGATGTTGAGCATCTTTTCATGTGTTTGTTAGCCATCTGTATGTATTTCGTTAAATTCAAATGAACTAAATTCTCAAATCAGCAGACATAGAGTAGCTAAATTGATAACAAAAAAAAACAAAAAAAAAAAAACAAAAAACACCTAGACGCCCATCAGCAGAAGAATGGATAAGAAAGCTGTGGTACATATACACAATGGAGTATTACTCAGCCATTAAAAAGAATATATTTGAATTAGTTCTAATGAGGTGGATGAAACTGGAGCCTATTATATAGAGTGAAATAAGCCAGAAAGTAAAACACCAATACAGTATACTAAAGCCTATATATGGAATTTAGAAAGATGGTAACGATAACCCTGTATGCGAGATAGCAAAAGAGACACAGATGTATAGAAGTGTTTTGGACTCTGTGGGAGAGGGAGAGGGTGGTAATATTTGGAAGACTGGCATTGAAACATGTATAATATCATATATGAAAGGAATCGCCAGTCCAGGTTCGATGCATGATACTGGATGCTTGGTGCTGGTGCACTGAGATGACCCAGAGGGATGGAACGGGGAGGAGGGAGGGGGTTCAGGATGAGGAACATGTGTATACCTATGGCAGATTCATGTTGATGTATGGCGAAACCAATACAATATTGTAAAGTAAACCATGATGATGTGATCACTAATCTAGAGCCAGACATCTTGGAAAGTGAAGTCAAGTGGGCCTTAGAAAGCATCACTACAAACAAAGCTAGTGGAGGTGATGGAATTCCACTTGAGCTGTTTCAAATCCTGAAAGATGATGCTGTAAATGTGCTGCACTCAATATGCCAGCAAATTTGGAAAACTCAGCAGTGGAAGCAGGACTGGAAAATGTCAGTTTTCATTCCAATCCCAAAGAAAGGCAATGCCAAAGAACGCTCAAACTACCGCACAATTGCACTCATCTCACATGCTAGTAAAGTAATGCTCAAAATTCTCCAAGCCAGGCTTCAGCACTACGTGAACCTTGAATTCCCTGATGTACAAGCTGGTTTCAGAAAAGGCAGAGGAACCAGAGATCAAATTGCCAACATCTGCTGGATCATGGAAAAATCAGGAGAGTTCCAGAAAAACATCTATTTCTGCTTTATTGACTATGCCAAAGCCTTTGACTGTGTGGATCACAATAAACTGTGGAACATTCTGAAAGAGATGGGAATACCAGACCACCTAACCTGCTTCTTGAGAAATCTGTATGCAGGTCAGGAGCAACAGTTAGAACTGAACATGGAACAACAGACTGGTTCCAAATAGGAAAAGGAGTACGTCAAGGCTGTATATTGTCACCCTGCTTATTTAACGTCTATGCAGAGTACATCATGAGAAACATTGGCCTGGAAGAAACAAAAGCCGGAAACAAGATTGCTGAGAGAAATATCAATAACCTCCAATATGCAGATGACACCACCCTTATGGCAGAAAGTGAAGAGGAGCTAAAAAGCCTCTTGATGAAAGTGAAAGAGGAGAGTGAAAAAGTTGGCTTAAAGCTCAACATTCAGAAAATGAAGATCATGGCATCCAGTCCCATCACTTCATGGGAAATAGATGGGGAAACAGTGGAAACAGTGTCAGACTTTATTCTTTTGGGGTCCAAAATCACTGCAGATGGTGACTGCAGCCATGAAATTAAAGGACGCTTACTCCTTGGAAGAAAAGTTATGACCAACCTAGATAGTATATTGAAAAGAAGAGACATTACTTTGCCAACTAAGGTCCATCTAGTCAAAGCTATGTTTTTTCCTGTGGTCATGTATGGATGTGAGAGTTGGACTGTGAAGAAGGCTGAGTGCCAAATAATTGATGCTTTTGAACTGTGGTGTTGGAGAAGACTCTCGAGAGTCCCTTGGACTGCAAGGAGGTCCAACCAGTCCATTCTGAAGGAGATCATCCCTGGGACTTCTTTGGAAGGAATGATGGTGAAGCTGAAACTCCAGTACTTTGGCCACCTCATGCGAAGAGTTGACTCATTGGAAAAGACTCTGATTCTGGGAGGGATTGGGGGCAGGAGGAGAAGGGGACGACAGAGGATGAGATGGCTGGATGGCATCACGGACTCAATGGACGTAAGTCTGAGTGAACTCGGGGAGTTGGTGATGAACAGGGAGGCCTGGCGTGCTGCAATTCATGGGGTGGCAAAGATTCAGAGACGACTGAGCGATTGAACTTAGCTGAACTGAAAATAAATATATTTATAATAAAAAAACAAGAACAATGGCAAAAATAAGACATACATGCTGCCTACAGAAGACAGTGAATTATTTGAGTAGTGGAATGGGAGCCAAACAGAGCCAATAATACTTACTTCTTAAAATCTTTTGAAACTAGTGTTTTTGTTTTATTTGGCTTTTATTTCATAATCATAAACTTAAGTCTGTAATACAGCTAAACTTAGAGAAAGATAAGGAAAATATGGAACTCAAAGAACTGCAATGAGAACAAAGATTATAGGATATTTTGAGCATATGGAATTGAAGGTTTGCTCTCATGAACTATAAAAGGGATGTTTTGATGGTTAAGACAAAGCAAAAGTCAAATTTATTAGATTTGTCTACAGTCAGCAATGGTGATCTTCTTTTACCATGGTTTTACCATTCCTGGACTCAAAGCACACCACAGCTTCCACAATATTCATGCTTTCTTTCACTTTGCCAAAGACTACAAGCCTGCCATTCAACCAGTCGGTCTTGATAATGCACATAAAAAACTGGAAACTGTTTGTCTAGGGGCCAATGTTTGCCATGGACAAGGTACTCGGACCCATATATTACAGGATGAATTTTTCATCAATTTTCTCCCCATAGATGAACTTACCACTAGTGCCATTATGGCATGTAAAGGCTCTGCTCTGGCATATAATTATAAAAATTATTCTGTGAAGGCAGGATCTTTTATAATTAAATCCTCTCGCCCCAGTGCTCAGAAAAGAAAGGTTTTCTGCTGTCTTTGAAAGTTTGAAAGAGATGCAGCAGAAGGACTGGCTGTCAATGGCAATATCAAAGAACTTATGGGGACTGACCATGGTTGTGCAGCACAGGAGTCTGTGGGCTGGCAGTGTCTGCAAGGCCTGGAAAAGTGAAGGTGCTAGTGTCTCAGTTGTGTCCAACTCTTTGAGACCCAATGGACTGTCCGTGGAATTCTCCAGGTGAGAATACTAGAGTAGGTAGCCATGCCCTTCTCCAGGGGATCTTCCTAATGCAGGAATCAAGCCTGAGTCTCCCACATTACAGCCAGATTCTTTGCCATCTAATTCTTTACCACCACCAAATCCCCATGCAAGCCCTGTAGGCCATGTTAGAGAGACAATTCCTTTTCACTTTTGCTGCCAATAGAGTGGTCCAACACGGGGGAAACATGTCTTAAAATAGCTGTTACAGTGAAAGGGTAAAAGGGAAAATGAGGGGAAATACCCTGAAAATATTCACTATCTGTACATTATATCTCACACAGAGCTACTACTACATTTTTTTGTTGCTTGTTTGATTTATTTTCTCTTGTTTTATTCAGTTTGAGCTATTTTTGTGTGCGTGTGTTTGTATGACTTGAATCTGAAAGAATCCTGACAGGAACACATTAATGACTATAAATTTCTAAATATTATTTGAAACTTTGGACTGCATTATCAAGAAATTTGGAGATTTTAATCCTGAGCAGAGAAACTCTAAGAGAATTATCAGGACAGAGTGGTCTCATTGGGTCCTGGAAATTATTCTCTGACAAGCTGAGATATAACGACAGCATTATGGCTGTTGGAAGTGAAGTCAACTGAGTTTCCCATTCTACCACTTCTTCAGTGCATCCTGATCTTCTGGTGTAGTTAAGTGGAGCCAGATAAGACTTAGGAAACTGGATCAGATAGCCAGTGATAACTATAAACCTACTGACTGCCTTATATTATGTTTTGTGACAATTCTGTTAGGATGTGTTAAACATGATTATTAATTTCTAATTTGTGTGAAAACAAATTTAGATTATAGGATCTTGCTCTTAAATGAAATAACCAAAAGGTCTGCTTCAATTTATTTCTATTATTATCAAGGACATTTATATTCAAGAGACTAATTTTTGTGTGGAGGATACAGTAGTAAGAAAAAATAGTTATAGAACTTACAATCAAGTGGAAAAACAGAAAATGAAACGAATAAAGTATATAAGGGGTTGAGTTTTCCACATCTATTCCAATTTTCTTCTAATGGCTTTTCTGTACAGATTCTAAAATTAATAGGTGCATTTTCTAGTCTATCTTGATGTTAGGGATTTAGATGTAAATGAAGCTCAAATCAAATTTGTTGCTGTTGTTCAGTCTACTGAGTTATGTCCTATGCTCTGAGGCCCCATGGACTGCGTACAGCAGGCATCCCTGTCCTTCAATATCTCCCAGAGTTTGCTGGAACTCATGCCCACTGAGATAGCATTGATAGTGATACTATTTAACCATCTTATTCTCTGCTACGCTCTTCTTTTGCCATCGATCTTTCCCAGCATCAGGGTCTTTTGAAATGTCAGCTTTCCACATCAAGTGGACAAAGTACTGGAGATTCAGCTTTAGCATTAGTCTTTCCAATGAATATTCAGGATTTATTTGCTTTAAGATTGGATGGTTTGATCTCTTTGCAGTCCAAGTCTTCTCCAGCACTACAGTTCAAAAGCATCAATTCAGCTCTCAATCTTCTTTATAGTACAATTCTCACATCCATACAGGATATTGGAAAAACCATAGCTTTGATTTTATGGACTTTTACTGGCAAAGTCATGTCTCTGCTTTTTAATATGCTATCTACATTTGCCATAATTTCCATCCAGCAAGAAAGCATCTTTTAATTTCATAGCTTCAGTCAATATCAGCAGTGATTTTGGAGCCCAAGAAAAGAAAATATGTCACTGCTTTCATTTCTTTTCCCTTCTATTTGCCATGAAGTGATGCAACTAGATGCCAGGATCTTAGTTTTTTGAATGTTGAATTTTAAAACCAGTTTAGGTAGATATATTCCTACGTATTTTATTATTTTCGTTGCAATGGTGAATGATATTGTTTCCTTAATTTCTCCTTCTATTTTCTCATTACTAGTGTATAGGAATGCAAGGGATTTCTGTGTGTTGATTTTATATCCTACAATTTTACTATACAAAGACGAAACCAGAATTGAAATAGACATGTGCACCCCAGTGTTCATTGCAGCACTGTTTATAATAGCCAGGACATGGAAGCAACCTAGATGTCCATCATCAGATGAATGGATAAGAAAGCTGTACATATACATGATGGAGTATTACTCAGCCATTAAAAAGAATACATTTGAATCAGTTCTAATGAAGTGGATGAAACTGGAATCTATTATATAGAGTGAAGTAAGCCAGAAAGAAAAAAACACCAATACAGGATACTAACGCATATATATGGAATTTAGAAAGATGGTAACGATAACCCTGTATGCAAGACAGCAAAAGAGACACAGATGTATAAAAGTCTTTTGGACTCTGTGGGAGAGGGAGAGGGTGGGAATATTTGGGAGAATGGCATTGAAACATGTATAATATCATATATGAAACGAATCGCCAGTCCAGGTTCGATGCATGATACTGGATGCTTGGGGCTAATGTACTGAGACAACCCAGAGGGATGGTATGGGGAGGGAGGAGGATGAGGGGGTTCAGGATGGGGAACACGTGTATACCTGTGGCAGGTTCATATTGATGTATGGCAAAACCAATACAATATTGTAAAGTAATTATCCTCCAGTGAAAATAAATAAATTTATATTAAAAAAAATAAAACCAGTTAAAAAAAATAACATTTAATCTGATGCACTCTGCATAGAAATAAAATAAGCAGGGTGACAATATACAGCCTTGTCATATATATTTCCCAATTTTTATACAGTCTGTTGTTCCATGTCCAGTTCTAACTGTTGCTTCTTGACCTATATACAGATTTCTCAGGTGACAGGAAAGGTGGTCTGAAATTCCCATCTCTTTAAGAATTTTCCCAATACAGTATTGTAAATTAAAATAAATAAATAAATAAAAAATAAAGAGCACACAAAAAAAGAAAGAAAGAATTTTCCAGTTTGTTATGAGCCACACAGTCAAAGGCTTTAGCCTAGTCAATAAGGGAGAAGTAGACTTTTTTTTTTTTCTGGAACTTTCTTGCTTTTTCTATGATCCAACAAATGTTGGCAATTTGATCTTTTGTACCTCTGCCTTTTCTATATCCAGATTTTATAACTGAAAGTTCTCACTTCATGTACTATTGAAGCCTAGCTTGAAGAATTTTTTAGCATAACCTTCCTATCATGTGAAATCAGTGAAATTGTATGGTAGTTTGAACATTCTTTGCCATTGTCCTTCTTTGGGATTGGAGTGACAACTGGCAAGCCTGTGGCTACTACTGAGTTTTCTAAATTTCCTGACATATTGACTGCAGTGCTTTAACAGTATATTCTTTTAGGATTTGAAATAGCTCAGTTGGAGTTACATCATCTCCACTGGTTCGTTTGCAGTAATGTGTCCTAAGTCAAGGCCTACATGACTTCATATTCCAGGATGCCTGGCTCTAGGTGAGTGACTGCTACACCATTGTGGTTATCTGGATCATTAAGGCCTTATACAGAACTGAAGTCCATTGGAGAAGAATGGAAATTTCAGGAATGTGGTGTCCATTCTGTTGCTATATGTTGTGGCAGGCAAGACATGGATTTGGAGGTAAAGACTGGAGGAAGTTTTTATGTTTGAGTCATGGATAAGATTATATGTCTTTTCTCCCAGAACTTTTATTTTCTAATTATCTAAAGATCTCTTTAAAATTATTTCTTCTCAAACTATGTATTTGTAATTAGACTCTAACAGATTTGGTATTAGATCTAATCTCTTCAATTTGTCATTTCCACTATATAATCATAAGGGATTTGATTTAGGTTATACCTGAATCGTCTAGTGGTTTTCCCTAATTTCTTCAATTTAAGTATGAATTTGGCAATAAGGAGTTCATGATCTGAGCCACAGTCAGATCCTGGTGTTTTTTTCTGACTGTATAGAGCTTCTCTTTTGGTTACAAAGAATATAATCAACCTCATTTTGGTATTGACCATCTGGTGTTTTTCATGTGTAGAGTCTTCTCTTGTATTGTTGGAAGAGGGTGTTTGCTATGACCAGTGGGTTTTCTTGGCAAAACTATGTTAGCCGTTGCCCTATTTCATTTTGCACTCCAAGGTCAAATTTGCCTGTTACTCTAGATAACTCATGACTCTTCCTTTTGCACTCCAGTCCCCTATGATGAAAGGATATCTTTTTTGGGTGTTAGTTCTAGAGAGTCTTGTAGGTCTTCATAGAACTGTTCAACTTCAGCTTCTTCAGCACTACTGGTTGGGACATAGACTTGGATCACTGTGATGTTGAATGGTTTGCCTTGGAAATGAACAGAGATTATTCTCTCATTTTTGAGAATGTACCCAAGTACTGCATTTCAGAGTTTTTGTTGATTATGAGGGCTACTCCATTTCTCTTAAGAGACTCTTGCCCACAGTAGTAGATACAATGGTTATCTTAATTAAATTTGCACATTCTAGTACATTTTAATTCATTGAATCCTAAAATGTTGATGTTCACTTTTGCTATCTCCTGCTTGACCATGTCCAATTTACCTTGATTCATGGACCTAACATTCCAGGTTCCTATGCAGTACTGTTCTTTACAGCATCAAACTTTACTTCCCTCACCAGTCACATCCACAATGGGACATTATTTTTGCTTTGGCTCCCACTCTTCCTTCTTTCAAGATTTACTTATCCACTTTTCTCTAGTAGCATATTGGGCACCTACAGACCTGGAGAGTTCATTTTTCAGTGTAATATATTTTTGCCTTTTCATACTGTTCATGGGGTTCTCAAGGCAAGAATACTGAAGTAGTTCACTGGTTTCTTCTCCAGCTGTACCATTTTTTGTCAGAACTCTCTACCATGAGCCATCCATATTGGGTGGCCCTACGTGACATGGTTCATAATTTCATATTTATAACTAGTAAGTTCCAAATCTGAAGGAAATTTTTATGCAGCAATGGTTTCAGAGAGTAATTATGAGGTTTAAAATAATATTTGTTATCCTTAATAGTGATTAGATATAGAGGAGACTTGAGGCCCAATGTAAATACAAGCTACTACTCTTTGTGCATCTTAATTTCTCTCATCTAAGCCATATGTGGTATTTCATAATACAACATAACTCAAAATCCTCCAACTTCTTCCTGTCTTATCTCCCATGCTTTTATTTTTAAAATGAAGTCTCTCACGTGCTCCTTTAATGGAAAGGAAAGTGATTAGAATGAGACTTTTCTCTCTAGAGGAGGTGAAACGTTGGTTCTCAGCAAGAATAATTTTGAGTGGGAAATGGCTGAAGTTTCCTTTGTTTTTTTGTAAGAATCTCTCTTTTGAAGGAAAAGTTGATAAATGCATCAGGAAGGGCAAACGGAATGCCATCTCTGTGAAGGAATTTTCCTTCATCATGGTAGTTATGCTGGTCATACAAAAAGAAAGGAAAAGTTAAAATGCAGAAACAAGAAAAGAGAATGTTATTTTTATTGTTAACTTGCTTAGTATTTTATTTCTTTTGAAAAGTAGTTAGTTATGTATTACCATTTTTAAACTTACTTCCTTATCATTGATGTTCTTTAAGAGTCTCTGTGAAAAGCCAATTAAGTTTTCCAATCAACTGGCTACAAATGTAGGCTACAAATGTCCTTTGAAGGACAGTTACTAAAATGAGGATCTAGAGAATAGAAGTATAGAAGTGAAGCCAGAATTGCTGATCTCTAGTTGAAAGCACTACCTACTGAGTAACAGAAACATCTACTGCTTTTAGCACCTCTGACCACATTATTGTCAGCAAATAAAACCTGAGTCAAGCGGAAAGTCTAACAAAATTATAATTCTGTTTACAGAAAAAAATAAATTCCTTCCATATGATTGTATCTATCTGTAAACAAAATGGAAAGAGAAACTTGTTGCATCATTCAAATTATTCTTTCTGGTATTCTTGCCACAAAAGTCATGATTCCTAAAACTACTTAGACTTTGAATAAAAACACTCAGTAAAATAGGTTTTCAAAATCATAGAACATTCTGTCAATAAATGTAATAATTCTTGAACAATCTTTGAAATGACAGGAACACTATCAGTGCATTCCCTACCTAGCTAGGAGGCATCTGATCCTCAAGTTACACTATTTTGTTTTTTACAAACCTAGAGAAGGATAAAGAGAAATTTCATATACACATATGGACAAAAATAAAGAAAATAGTTTTCACAATTCTATGAGTCCTAAAAGCTTTTCTTTTTACTGTCTTTGGTGATGGAAAACTGCAAGTTACCCCCAGCTTATCTGGCAAACGAATATGAATCACAAATGCTTTTAAATATGAACATTCTCAGGTGCAATTTAGAGCTGATGTTGACAAGTACAATTCAAGAATATTAGCTATAGCCTAAAACATTATGAACAGACTTTTCCTTTTAGCCAAGTACAGTGTTTTGTTTTGAATAGGAAATTACTCTGGGAAATTTTACTATTTATTGGTAGAGACTGTCCTGTTATACTATGTCTGTTCAAATAGATTGTGAAACTGAGAGAAAATTCAATATCACTGAGCAAGACTCTGTTAAATTCAGAAAGCTGTGGAAAAATTAATCAAACAGTCAATCAGAATGAATTCAGAAATAACTTGTCCTTTAAAATATCTGAGTCCTAACATTCATCACTTTCTTGAATGTATAATGATTACAGTGCAGTATTGCATTATTAGAATTTTGCAATTTTTTTTTTTTACACCTTCCATTCTAGCTTTCCTCTTTCTTAGCTTTGTAGTTACAAGAGTAAGGGAAAAAAAAAACATAAAAATAGTTAATCATACAAAATATAAATTTCTTTATTTTTTCATTGTGGATAGCATGTCTTCCTCTAGATTAGATAATATGCACTCAATATCAAATACTTATGAGAAAGGTTATGTGATTTTTCCACATCTTTCCCCCTTCTCAGTGTTTCCTCTCTAGGAAGAGCCATTCACTGACCGACCCATCAACATTTCAGAATCCTGCTTGTGATTTAGGTAATGTTTTAAATACAAAATTTTTAATGAAAGTGCCAGGTAACTCCTGTTAATCCTTCTTTCCTGAAATATTATTATCTTCAATAAACTTACTCTCTTCCACCTCTCTTTTTTCCTTCCATCTCCTTTACCAAGTTTTCCTCTTTAATCTCACAGCTAAATATAGGATTTCTTCAGAATTTGACAAAATGGAAACTCTTTACTTATATGATTGCCTCCATTCTTACATATTATATAGAATTTCTGTACTGAAAGTATTAGTCGCTCAGTTGTTATACGATTCTTTACAAACCCATGGACTGTAGCCCGCCAGGCTCCTCTGTCCATGGGATTCTCTAGCAAAAAAATATTGGAATGGGTTGACATGACTGTCTCCAGGAGATCTTCCTGACCCAGGGATTGAACTCAGGTCTCCTGCATTGTAGGCCGTTTCTTTACTGTCTGAGCCATGAGGGAATCTCTATACTGATAACAACCAAATGTATGTTTCTAAACTATTCTTCTCACTTAAACTTCTGACACACATATACAGCAGCATAACTGATGGGTATATTTTTCAAATTTTGAAGGCATTTAACATAAAGCTTTCTAATTTTTCTACTATCCTGCCTTTACCCTCATTCTCCTTACCCAAATCTGCTACTTCACCAAACATTCTATCCCCATTAATGGCCAACACCCTTAGTTACAGACAAAAAACTATAGCATCATCCTTAACATCATCTTCCTGGCAACACAGCAGACCACCACCAAATCTCTGTTAATTCTATTGATATATCCAAAACATTACAGACCTGTTTGTTGTCTGTTTCACTACAGTCTCCTTGTTCATCTGAAGTCTCAGAAGAGAAGCTTAATAAGTATTTATTAAACACATTTATATATGACTGAATGCAGTCAATCAATTCCCTTCAATTCATGCCAATGTTCTTCTTCCCTTATACACACAATTCTTTGTGCTTCTTATCATATTTTTCATTCTGAAAGACTGACTTTTACTTTATTTCTTCATTTTTATACTTTTACAAGTTCTCAAATTCATTGAGAATTTATTTCTCTCTTGATATCCAGTGTCTAATGCTTATCTGAAAACATAATTTTAAATATTTATTAGAGTAAACTATGCAGTTAAAATAAATATCCCAAACAGTGGTAACCTGACCTTTTGGCTCCACCAACACTATTTCCTATTATTTTCTTGCTATTTGAAAGGTTGCTAGTATGAGCCATGGACGATGCTGGGATTCTTGGCCTGAAGAGGTGAGGAATTCAATCTGGGGGCAGTGATGAGACTTAATCACTCAGAGCTTTTGTGTGATCAAGATTTATTAAAGTATAAAAGATGTAGGGAAAGCTTCTGACATAGATATCAGAAGGGGACCAAAAGAGTGCCCCCTTGCTAGTTTTTAATAAGAAGTTATGTACTATTAGCAGGCTGATAATTAGAGAAAGGAAATGTCTCAAAACTCAGAGAGTGGCACCAGGACCCTCACCCTCAACATGCATTTTGAGATAACATTGGCACAAGGTGAGTCATCCTGCATCATAAAACAATTGACATGATTCTTGAAGAAAGGCAGATTTCCAAGCAAATATACAGTCTCATAAACATAGCTTAAGGCAACATTTCCATGAATAAAACATACTGGTTTGTTGAGTATGAGTTCTGAGTCTTGAAGAAAGACAGAGTCTAATGTTAATACATAGTTAATTATCATAGTTTTAAAAAAATATTTCCATAAGAAAAATGCATTGGTTAGCTCAAGGTTTGAGGAAAGTTAAGTTTAGGTGGAACCAGGTGTCATCATGGCAATATAGAATTTTAAAAGAAACCTCCTTTTAATTTTGTATATAGAAGGGGGAAAAAAAATCTGACACTTGTAGTTTGTTTCCTCCTTCTTCTTAAGAGAGAGATTAAAAAAAAAAAAATTTCTCATACTTGCTTTCTATTTCCTCCATTTGAAGACCGCTAGCTTTCCTGCCTGTTTAGTTCAGTTCAGTTCAGTCACTCAGTTGTGTTCGACTCTTTGTGACCCCATGAACTGCAGCACGCCAGGCCTCCCTGTCCATCAGCAACACCCAGAGTTCACTCAAACTCACGTCCATCGAGTTGGTGATGCTATCCATCCATCTCATTCTCTGTTGTCCCCTTCTCCTCCTGCCCCCAATCCCTGCCAGCATCAGTCTTTTCCAATGAGTCAACTCTTCACATGAGGTGGCCAAAGTACTGGAGTTTCAGCTTTCGCATCATTCCTTCCAAAGAACACCCAGGTCTGATCTCCTTCAGAATGGACTGGTTGGATCTCCTTGCAGTCCAAGGGACTCTCAAGAGTCTTCTCCAACAACACAGTTCAAAAGCATTAATTCTTCGGTGCTCAGCTTTCTTCACAGTCCAACTCTCACATCCATACATAACCACTGGAAAAATCATAGACTAGATTAGACAGACCTTAGTTGGCAAAGTAATGTCTCTGCTTTTTAATATGCTATCTAGGTTGGTTATAACTTTCCTTCCAAGGAGTAAGCATCTTTTAATTTAATGGCTGCAGTCACCATTTGCAGTGATTTTGGAGCCCCCCAAATAAAGTTGACGCTGTTTCCACTGTTTCCCCATCTATTTCCCATGAAGTGATGGGACCAGATGCCATTATCTTAGCTTTCAGAATCTTGAGCTTTAAGCCAACTTTTTCACTCTGCTCTTCCACTTTCATCAACAGGCTTTTTAGTTCCTCTCATTTTCTGCCATAAGGGTGGTGTCACCTGCATATATGAGGTTATTGATATTTCTCCTGGCAATCTTGTTACCCTCTCACTATCACTGATTATTTATTGTCCTAAGTTATGTAGTAAGTATTTCCTTCATTTGCAGTTTCAACAATTATTAAGACAATTCTAAACAGTATAATTAAATTTTCACTATTGTGGTTTATTTATTCTTAGAAACTTACTGTGCATATTCTTTTTTAATTTGTTTAATTCACTCAACATTTTATTAAAGATGGTCATTTTGCTTTGTTTAGTATTATCTAATTTATTTCTGTTTCCATATGAAATTCCATTGAAAGAATATATCAGTTATTCTTTTTACAGCATTTATTCTTATTCTTTGTAAATGGTCCCTTGGGTTATTCTGCTTTTAATTGTTATAAGTGATGTTGAAGAGGGAAACAGTCAGAAAATGCTCCGTCTTGAAAGCAAGACTCCATCTTGGGCCAGATTGTGGTCTTTGAGTTATATGCCCAGTATCTATGGAAATGACATGCCAACTGGAAAATCAGAACCTGCAAAGGTAGAGCCCCAGGGCTCATGCTTAGACTCTCCATCACCTAAAAGAATACCCTAATTATCTGTGTAACCAAATAAAATCATAAATTATATTATTCTTTTTGGGATATGACCACAGGCCTATTGATAATTGTCCACTGTTAACTACCTAGGTTTAAGGCATACGAACCACGGGTTTAAGGCATATGAACCATGGATTAACTTTGATTGTATCTTTCTTTTCCTTTGTTCAGACTAGTTTTAGAGAATTTGGGGAGGTGGGTTTTGGCATGTACACTTGGTATATATAAAGTTTTCACAAAAACTGTTCGGGGACCTTGGCTAAGAGGAGACTCTGCCTTGGTCCTGCCAGTTTAATAAACTGCAGTCCACTATCTGTATTGTCCTTCTGAGTGAGTTTGTTTCCCAGAATGCATGGCTACAACAATATGTCATGGATAAGAAAGCTGTGGTACATATACACAATGGAGCATTACTCAGCCATTAAAAAAGAATACATTTGAATCAGTTCTAATGAGGTGGATGAAACTGGAGCCTATTATACAGAGTGAACTAAGCCTTAAAGAAAAACACCAATACAGTATACTAATGTATATATATAGAATTTAGAAAGATGGTAATGATAACCCTGTATGAGAGACAGCAAAAGTGTCACAGACGTATAGAACAGGCTTTTGGACTCTGTGGGAGAGGGAAAGGGTGGGATGATTTGGGAGAATGGCATTGAAACATGTATAATATCATATATGAAACGAATCACCAGTCTAGGTTTGAGGCAGGATACAGGATGCTTGGAGCTGGTGCACTGGGATGACCCAGAAGGATGGTACAGAGAGGGAGGAGGAAGGGAGGTTCAGCATGGGGAACACGTGTATGCTGTGGTGGATTCATGTTGATGTATGGCAAAACCAATACAATATTATACAGTAATTAACCTCCAATGAAAATAAGTAAAGTTATATTAAAAAAAAAAAAAACTATGTCAAAAATCATTCTTGGATGTGTTTGCTTGGCTATATGTATACACAAATATCTCTAGGTTATGTGGAGACATCAACCTTCAACTTCATTAGATTAGCCTAGCTCTTTTCCAATTTATAGTTTATCTAGAAATGTAAAGGAGTTCTCCATCATCAATAATCCTTATCATTTTCATTTTTTTTGGCCAGTCTAATTTGTAGAGTGGTATCTCTTTGTGATTTTGTGATTTATATCCATGATTATTTATGCTTTTTTTTAATAATGTGTTCTACTCATTTTATAGGGGACCTATAAAACTCATGTGCCTATTTTTTTTTCAAGTTTTCTTAAATTTTTCTATTGATATGTAGAAATTTGTAATATATTCTGAAGCTTTTGTCAGTAATATGTATTGTTGATATCTTTTTCTCATCTGTGTCTTGCCTTTTTCTTTGTTTAAAATGTCTTTTGAATTAAAAAGATCTTTAATTGGGTAAGCATTTTGTATATCTTATTTAAGGAACCTTACCTTACTCAAAGTGAGTAATATATCATTTTTTAATGTATATTTTAAAAATCTTTATGGTTTGGGTTTACATGAATATTTCTAATCCAACTGCAGTTATTTTGGGAAGAGAATGACACTGTAGTCCAGTTTCCGATTTTTCTGTTGTATGTCATATTATCCTAAATAATTTATTTAAAGATGTATCAATTTGTTCAATTCAGTTCAGATGTTCAGTCGTGTCCGACTCTTTGCGACCCCATTAAACGCAGCATGCCAGGCCTCCCTGTCCATCAACAACTCCCGGAGTTCACTCAGACTCACATCCATCGAGTCAGTGATGCCATCCAACCATCTCATCCTCTGTCGTCCCCTTCTCCTCCTGCCCCCAATCCCTCCCAGCATCAGAGACTTTTCCAATGAATCAACTCTTCACATGAGGTGGCCAAAGTACTGGAGTTTCAGCTTTAGCATCATTCTTTCCAAAGAAATCCCAGGACTAATCTTCAGAATGGACTGGTTGGATCTCCTTGCAGTCCAAGGGACTCTCAAGAGTCTTCTCCAACACCACAGTTTGAAAGCATCAATTCTTCAGCACTCAGCCTTCTTCACAGTCCAACTCTCACATCCATACATGACCACAGGAAAAACCATTACCTTGACTAGATGGACCTTAGTCGGCAAAGTAACGTCTCTGTTTTTGAATATGGAAACTATTTAATATAAGTGATGCTGGGAATATTGAAATTCTGTATAAGCAAGAGAGAGATAGTGATGCATAATCAGAAGATTAATGGATTATAATTCATGAGACCCAGTTTATGTTCCACATTCACCCCTATTACTTGTATAATGATAATGAGAAAATCATTTAAACTCAATGAGCTTCAGTTATTTTTGTTTTGTTTTGTTTTTGGTCTCCAGAATATCTATCAGCAGAATCTGAAGATTGAGATAAAGGTGATAGAAACTTGTTAAAATATAAAACTTTAATAACCCCAATATTAGTAATAAGAACTATTATTTATCATTTATTAGGGGTCTATTGTGATAAAAGAAATATTAAGCATTATTCACATGATATTTAAATCATGAACACTATAAAACTATTCCTTTGTTATCACCTTTTCATGAATGAGTCATATAAGAGTGGATGACCTAACCAAAATTACCAGAGAGAGTAAATATTTGAAACCAGGCCTGTCTCAATCCACATTACATGTAGCTAACAATTTCATGTTAGAGCCAATCATACTTTCGTCTTGTACAATGTGTAGGATGCAACCCATTAAAGATATCTTGAATAAGATGTATTTTATAAGACGATGCTTTCAGTGCCAAAATTTTACAAATTAAGTTTATATGCTCTTATATCTTACATTTATACATCTATAATCTGTTATGATATTGTTTGCTTGCTATAATTCATATATTCACTAATTTGTCCACTAGGAACTATTTTAAGCAGTACCACATATCATATTACACTAATTGAATAGGATCCAAAATAAAATTACATCTTCTCCTGGTAACACTGATCTGTCAAGAAATGAGATACATCTGTGTACAATTCAACATGAAACTGTAATATAATATCTCTATAATTTCTTCATTTTAAAAAATTTGGTCTCAGCTAAAGTGGATATCCACAGCAGGCTTCAGCAATATGTGAACCACGAACTTCCAGATGTTCAAGCTGGTTTCAGAAAATGCAGAGAAATCAGAGATCAAATAGCCAACATCCACTGGATCATTGAAAAAGCAAGAGAATTCCAGAAAAACATCTATTTGTGCTTTATTGACTATGCCAAAGCCTTTGACTGTGTGGATCACAATAAACTGTGAAACATTCTGAAAGAGAAGGGAATAGCAGACCACCTGACCTGCCTCTTGAGAAACCTGTATGCAGGCCAGGAAGCAACAGTTAAAACTGGACATGGGACAACAGACTGGTTCCAAATAGGAAAAGGAGTATGTCAAGGCTGTATATTGTCACCCTGCTTATTTAACTTCTATGCAGAGTACATCATGAGAATCACTGGGCTGGAAGAAACACACGCTGGAATCAAGATTGCTGGAAGAAATATCAATAACCTCAGATATGCAGATGACACCACCCTTATGGCAGAAAGTGAAGAGGAACTAAAAAGACTCTAGATTAAAGTGAAAGAGGAGAGTGAAAAAATTGGCTTAAAGCTCAACATTCAAAAAACTAAGATCATGGCTTCTGGTCCCCTCACTTCATGGGAAATAGAATGGGAACCAGTGGAAACAGTGTCAGATTTTATTTTGGGGGGCTAAAAAATCAGTGCAGATGGTGATTGCAGTCATGAAATTAAAAGATGCTTACTCCTTGGAAGAAAAGTTATATTAACTTTCCTAGTAGTATATTGAAAAGCAGAGATATTCCTTTGCAAACAAAGGTCTGTCTAGTCAAGGCTATGGTTTTTCCAGTGGTCATGTATGGATGTGAGAGTTGGACTGTGAAGAAAGCTGAGTGCTGAAGAATTGATGCTTTTGAACTGTGTTGTTGGAGAAGACTCTTGAGAGTCCCTTGGACTGCAAGGAGATCCAACCAGTCCATTCTGAAGGAGATCAGCCCTGGGATTTCTCCGGAAGGAATGATGCTAAAGCTGAAGTTCCAGTACTTAGGCCACCTCATGCGAAGATTTGATTCATTGGAAAAGACTCTGATGCTGGGAGGGATTGGGGGCAGGAGGAAAAGGAGACGACAGAGGATGAGATGGCTGGATGGCATCACTGACTCGATGGACGTGAGTCTGAGTGAACTCAGGGAGTTGTTGATGGACAGGGAGGCCTGGCGTGCTGTGATTCATGGGATCACAAAGAGTTAGACATGACTGAGCGGCTGAACTGGAACTGGAAGGTGATATCTAATTGTAAACATTAAATTTAAATTAATATCTCCCTTATTTGTAATTTACAAGAAACATACTACCCTTAAGAAAATACATAGTACTCACATAATATATTTTTCACATATACAATTTAATTCCATATTTAAGAACTAGAAATAACAATCTAAAAATGATAAATGATCAAGAAATATTTAATTAACATGATTGCTTGATGAATTTTCATATAAGTATAAAACTTAGTAAAAGGATGTATAAACTATACTTCTGACTCAATTCAAGTCTGTCTCCTTAAAAGAGAGACATGACATATACAGAGTAAGAATCTTACAAGGGAACACTTTTTTAATTTTTTTTTTTATTTAAGTATGTAATTTATTTACAATAGATAGTTGATTTACAATGGCATGTTTATTCCTGATATACAGCAAAGTGATTCAGTTATGCAACACATGCATTCTTTTTCATAGTTTGTTTTCATTCCATTGTGGTTCATCACAGGATTTTTTTTTTTAAGTATAATTACTATTTATACAAATTTCACACAACAGCAGGATACAAATTCTATTCAAATTCCCATAGACTATAAACCAGGAAACACTGGAACATATCCAGTAACATAAAACAATGTGAAAAAATGTCATGGTCAAAAGGTTTTAAAATCATAGAGTGTGTTTTCTTTTCACTGTGAAATTATATTAGAAATCAATATCAAAAAATACTTAAAAGAAATCCTCATATCTTCAAGGGCAATATGACATTTACCAAGAGAGATCTTTGACTTGGCCATTGAAAGCCTCATTAAAGTTAAAAGACTGAAAAATCACAGAAGCTGATTGCAGAGAAAAAAATAAATAAATGAGAAATTAATATCAAACATAGTTTAAAACACTCTATATATTTAGAAAAAAACATATCCAACATCTGATAAACATTTTTTATTATAGTGATAATGTAACTGTTCATTGTAATAGCATTGTAACATTATTGGTAAACAGAAAATAATAGAATTCTATGTCACTAAAACACCCATTTAATAGAAAAGTGTGGTCACTTTTTAAAATCAAGATTAACATTAGAATTATCTTGGAATTTTTTTGAAAAATACAAATGTCAAGGTACTGTTTTTCCAAAGCTCCAGATGCGATTCTATTGAGCGGCCATGTTTAAAAAACAACTGGACTATATGATGATCTTTTACTTATATTTTGTGTGTTTCATTTTTTCTTCTTCATATTCAATGTTCCCATTTCATTTAGTTTATGTTTTCCAACATCTCCATTTTTTCTTGTTATTTTTTCTCAAGTCTTTATCAAATGTAGTAGAAAAGCTTTTATATATAGTATGGGAAACTTTTTTTTTTTTTCTTTTTCCAAAGAATCAGACAAACGTAACTCTTTCACTTATGCTTGGATAGTGTTTATACTCCATTTTGAATGTCCAGGAATGGCTAGAAGCAAAACTCCATTCTGTGCATTTTAAACAGTCCCTGACACATTAAGAAACTACAGGAAGAATGCAATCAAATTAACCCCAGAAGAGAGAAATTGAGCCAGAATGCACATAGAGAAGAATGGGAGGGATTTTTTCCTCCTTTTTCCTGTCAAATAAAGTTAAAAGAATTAATTCAGGCCCAGAGAGGTCTGTTATCAAGAGATCAATGATGTCAGTTCCTATTTGTATCATAAGTGTAAGGAATGTGTACACATAACCAAAAAGAAAAAGAAAAGAAAAGAAAAGTCAAAGCAAATAACAAATTCAAGGGAGAAAATGTGTGGCTCAGTCAGTCTGAGATAAATTTGAATTAACCTTTTCTTATGCAGAAGCTAGAAACATGCTATAACAAGGTGAAGCAGGATATTGCTTGTTTAAATTATGAATGTTTTTAATAAAACTGCATTTTCCATGGTATTAACATTCCATTTTGCTTTTTTTCTAAGTACACATCTTATTTCTATATTAATTATTGCTCTATAGATATCAGTTAATTTGTTTTTCAGAACAGTCCACTAATAATCAAGCATGAGATTCACATCTTGATTGATGGTTACTATCAGAGAGAATTTTCCTGAGCATAAT
This sequence comes from Capricornis sumatraensis, assembly GCF_032405125.1. Lineage (NCBI taxonomy): Eukaryota > Metazoa > Chordata > Mammalia > Artiodactyla > Bovidae > Capricornis > Capricornis sumatraensis. The sequence continues at coordinate 14,483,561 of NC_091084.1, forward strand.
CAGGAGTGATGACCTTTTGAACAGTAACATATTTACCATGGTCAGAGGAGCCTGGCAGTCTGCAGCCCACGGGTTGCAAAGAATAAGGCATGATGGAGCAACTGAGTACACACCAAACTTTAAAATTGAAAATGTTTAATACTCTAAAGGAAAATTCTGTATACATAAACCATGATGACCATTTATGAAAACATTACCTAATAGAATATGAAAAAAGGAGATACTCTGATTTATCATGGTCAAGAGTCTATGCTAGTTGCTGGAAAGTTGCCATACATTGACTATACAAAATCCTTATAACATATTTGCATGTTCTAGAAGGACAATAATTATATTTATATTGAAACACTTTATGTAGGCAAGCACTTAGTGGAAAGCTGCCACTGTATTTGAAATTATGATCTGCTCACTCATAGTCACTAAATCTAAAAATGTATTTTGATTATTGAGTTTCCAGAAAGTACCAAGTAGAATGTGCTCATATGTGTTTGTGTGTAATCTTTGAAGTGGTTAGGTATTACTGCATTTTTCTATTTTACAAATGAAATATTAAAAATAGGTAATACTTGACAAGTTATTTGATGTCTTTGCTTACAGCCATGAAAAAATACTTACAATCTTTAAATTTTAATTAAAAAAAAAAAGTACAATTGTACAATTTTATGATGTGGTATGGGCTTCCCTGGTAGCTCAGATGGTAAAAGCATCTGTCTACAGTGCAGGAGGCCAGGGTTCAATCCTTGGGTCAGAAAGATCCCCTGGAGAAGGAAATGGCAACCCACTCCAGTACTCTTGCCTGGAAAATCCCATGGACCGAGGAGCCTGGTAGGCCCCAGTCCATGGGGTCGCAAAGAGTTGGACAAGATGGAGCAACTTCACTTCATGATGTAGTATACACCATAGTACATATATTTAATTGAGGTGTAATTCAGAGATGCTATTAAGGATTTTAAAAAACAGAACCTGTCCAGCAGCAATCAGTGCTGTCAAACTTTGGGAAAAAGCAGTCTCTATAAGTAGACATATAGAAAAGACCCTAGACATTTGGAAATGATGTGTGGGAATTTTTGATACTGACCAGATTGGTGGGAACTGGGAGTAGGTTCTGAAGGTGATCAGGAAGGTTGGAGGAGTAATACAGGCAGAATCTTAAGAGTCACATGAATAAACAAATTAGCAAGGAGGACCTTTGTTAAAAACCCAGAAGAGATGCTATATTAATTAATTAACAAAACAAAATAGTGGAATAGGGAAAGTGAATCTCAAAATATACTGTGTACTAGAATACATTATCTAGACATTTTTGACCTCTGGTGCTACCACAAAAAAATAAAATATTGGTGCATTTGGTGTTCTTGGGTTAGCTTTGTCTACTACTTGACTTTGCTTAGCATAATCAAGAAAGAAATGTTTAGTCTAATACACAGTCTCCTCCTTAACTACTGCACCATCCTGCTTTTCATGAAAGAGTGTGAAAAGACTTTCATTATAGTTCTGTAGAAATTTTCTATTTATCTGCAAGATTGTCTTGAGGGTGGGGGGTGGGAAGACTACTATAACCTGAGATTTTATGTCATTGTTGTTTAGTTTCTAAGTTGTGTCCGACTTTTTTGAGACCCCACAAACTGTAGCCTGTCAGGTTCCTCTGTTCACGGGATTTCCAAGGCAAGAATCATGGAGTGATTTGTCATTTCCTCTTCTGGGGGATCTTTCAGCATCTCTTGCCTTGACAGGTGGATACTTTATCACTCAGCCACCAGGGAAGCTCTTTTGTTTTATAGGACAATGGATAAAAATGAGATGAGAAACAGTCAGATCTTCCATTGAAAGAGTAGAAAAAATATCTGTAGGTGAGAGGAGAGAAATACAAGACATTTAAATTAAAAAAATAAATAAATAAGTAAATTATCCACCTAAATTAAAAAGTACACAGCAACAAGTTCAAATTAAGTTTATTTGAAAATAACAGAGGAATGGCAATTCAGGTAACCCATATTCTCAAAAGCTATAAATGAGTCCATTGAGTGTTTAGGGTAGACTTTATTTATAGGCAAGGAATAGAAAGAGAGGAAAGACCATCCAGAGTGCAAACAATAGTTCTTTGGCTTGAGGATGGGGATAAATTTCTGGCAGATGTTCATTGATAAAGTTTGTTCTCTGTAAGTCATGTATTTATGAACAATGAGTCTCTCAGTTCTTAAGTTTCATTCTGCTGAGCGTGCATACATAAGATTTTCCATTCCATATTACACAGTTCCGTTTTAGGTTACAATCCTCTCAGAAAACAAAAAGTAAAGTAGTAAGTATTCAATGCAGATTTGTTTTAACGTTTTGTAAGATTCACATTAGGCTAAATATTCCATTGCTTTTCTGCTGATTACAATAATTTGCCTTGGTCTAAGTCATTTAAAGCCAATGAGTGCACCATTTTTCTAGTTTAGTCATTCACAATTGGATTTGGGAGCACATGCAAATTAGAATATTTTATTTTTTAATGCATTGTTTGAAATATCCAGAGACTTGAAACTAATGTAGTAAGTAATCATTTCCATTGACACACATATCCACAGATAGTTTAGTGTTTATTGTAGTCTGAATCTAGACCTTTAGTTTAGTGTTTATTTTTTAGTGTTTTTATAGCATTTTTATTTCTTTTATAGTACTTAGTGTTTATTATTTAGTTTAGTTTTTTTTTTTTTTTTCTATAGACTGAAACTAGACCTTTAAATAGCTATGGAAATGGTGTTGGAATTCACACCTCAAAACTTACCCTTTCAGATTAGAGACATCACTGTTTTTTATGACATTTATATTTGTTATCTGTATCTAAAAAATAGCTTGTGTATATGCGTGCTCAGTCTCTTCAGTTGTCTCTGACTCACTGTGAGCATTACTAAAAGCAGAAATTCTCTGTGAAACTGAATTTACTTATCTTATTCATTCAACATGAATTCATTAGTTTATAGCTTAATTGACAAATATTTAATAGCATCTACTATATCCATCTACTATTCTGACAGCTGCAGATATGGTTGTAAGCAAAATAAATAACATTTTCTGACCTTTTCCAGAACAGTAAAAATGTCTCTTTGCATCCAATTGAGTGAGGTGACTAGTAGAAATGAAAAGAAAGCACTAACAAAGAAAGTGAGGATGAGGGGAGGGTTCTTAAAGGAACTTGTAGTAAATTTTAGTTTTTTTTTTTTTTTCCTTTGAGATTTAAAAAAAAAAAAATGGAGAAAATTCCTCTTTTTTAAGGAGAAACATGACAGGTTTTTTTTTTTTTTTTTTTTTTAAAAGACAATTCTGACTACTCTGTGAGGACAAAGTGAAAGCAAAAGACCAGGTAAGAAACCAAAAATAATGATAGTGGTTTGGACTAGCTGACATTTGCTGATGCACTGGAAGTACCAATGGTGAAGTGAGGCAACGTAGAAGTGTGGGAATGGGGATACACGACTATTGGGTGTAAGACCTGCTGCAAGTTGTACAACACAGAGAATATAACAAGTATTTTGTAGAACTGTAAATGTAGTGTAATTTTTTAAATTGCATTAAAATTTTTAAAAAGTAAAAAAGTTAATGATGATCCTTTTTTATTGTTTTTGATAGTTGTATTTGTGTTTGTTTGACAACTGAACTAATTTGCCATTTTCTGATAAAAGGAAGACTGTAGGAAGAGCATATTTGAATGGTGATGAGAAAGATCAAAAGTCATCTTTGGAAATATTAATTTTGAAATTTTTCTAAATATCCAAGTTAAGTTATTGGGTCGGTGGTTGATTACATGAATTTGACATTCAGGGGAACATTCTAACTAGGCATGCCTTTTGGACCTATAACCATGTAGATGACCATTAAGTCTGAATGAGGCAACCATGGGAAAAGGAGCTCAAAGTAAACACTGGGTACTCCAACACTTAAAGGTTGAAAATGAAAAGTACTGAGCAGATAAACAGAGAAAGAATGACCAGATAGGTAGGGAGAAAACTCAGGAAAGTAATATGTTTAGGGAAGAATGTGGATCAACTGTATGAAATGCTGTTAACAGAAAAGTAATAGAATTATGAATTGATTGCAAAGTTTTATAATGTGGATATCTCTGAGGATCTTGTCAAGAACAGTTTTAGAGGAGCATAGTTGGTTAAAGCCTAATTTCAGTGTTTCAAAATGTTAGAGAAGAACATAGTAATAAAGGGTAGCAACAATACTTCAAGCAATTTCATTATGAAAGGGGGCAGAAAAGTGGATGGACAGTCATTGGAGAAAGATGTGGCATATAGAGAGAGGATTTGTGTTAAGATTGTAAAATTATGGCATATTTGATATTTGATTAACAGTTTTTCAGAGAGGAAAATTTTGTTCTCTATTCAGAAAGATAAGCTAAAAATACTCAATATACTTAAGCAGCTTTCCCTCAGAACACCTCGACACTTTGATGTTGTGAATAAAATAATTATAAAAAATTTACATAACTCAATTTTATAAATTTCAGTTCCTTATATTTGCAGTCTGAAATATTATATCTTGTTCATTTATTACATGTGTTATTCTTAATAGAGGGCTGAGATCTCTTGTCTAGTAGGTGTTTTAACCTGTTCACCATGACTGGGGATATAAGAGTAATGTCTAATATCAAAGAAGGGGCTTCTTTGGTGGCTCAGATGACAAAGAATCTGCCTGAAATGCAGGAGACCTGGGTTCAATCCCTGGATTGGGAAGATCCACTGGAGAAGGAAATGGCATCCCACTCCAGTATTCTTGCTTGGAAAATCCCATAAAGAGGGTTGACTGGCAGGTTATTGTTCAGAGCACTGCAAAGAATCAGACATGCCTGAGCAACTAACACAACAACAACAAATATCAAAGAGGCTATAATAGAAAGTCAATATATTCTTTATTCATTTTTATTTAGTGAATTACAATTCACTAAATTACTCAGTGGAGTAATTCACATATTACTCAGTGAAGTTGTTTTGGCACTTGTCTCTCAGTCCCTCAGTTGTGTTTGACTCTTTGGAACCCCATGGACTGCAGCATGCCAGGCTTCCTTGTCCATCACCAACTCCTGGAGCTTCCTCACACTCATGTCCATTGACTTGGTAATGCTATCCAACCATCTCACCCTCTGTCATCCCCTTCTCTTCCTGTCTTCAATCTTTCCCAGAATCAGGGTTTTTTCCAATAAGTTAACTCTTCACAGCAGGCAGCCAAAGTATTGGAGCATCTGCTTCAGCATCATTCTTTTCACTGAATATTCAGGGTTGATTTCCTTTAGGATTGACTAGTTTGGTCTCCTTGCTGTCCAAGGGACTCTCAAGAGTCTTCTCCAAGACTACAGTTGGAAGCCTTCCTAAGAAAACAATGCAAAAAAATACAGGAAAACAATAGAATGGGAAAGACTAGAGATCTCTTCAGGAAGGTTAGAGATACCAAGGGAAATTTTCATGCAAAGATAGGCACAATGAAGGACAGAAACAGAAGCAGAAGGTATTTAGAAGAGGTGGCAAGAATACACAGAACTATACAAAAAAGATATTAATGACCCGGGTAACCACGATGGTGTGTTCACTCACCTAGAGTCAGATATCCTGGAGTGCGGTAGTACTGTTCACTATTATCTTAATGACCTGGATAACCACAACAGTGTGATCACTCACCTAAAGTCAGACATCCTGGAGTGTGGAACTACTGTTCATTTAAAAGAGTGAGTGTCATGTTTGGGAAAGGACAGGAGCTGACAGTTCTCAAGATGAATGTCCTTCTTTCTTGTTCAGTGAGCAGGTGAGTAGATGAATGCAGACTCCAAACCTTACTCTTTGTGTTTCCATAAGCTATATAGTTTGCATCCCTCATATTTTCAGTTCTTAATCAAATATTGTTTGGGATTTCTGATCTTGTCATTTCCACAGGAAATTATTTTTTAATTGTTTTGCTTTCCCCCCCCTGCCAAATTTAGGGTAGCTAGATTGTATGGGTGGGGTCACTAAGTGAAAGAAAGGTTTAGTTGCTCAGTTGTCTCTGACTCTGAGACCCCATGGACTGTGGCCCATCATTCTCCTCTGTCCATGAGGTTCTCTACACAAGAATACTGGAATGGGTTGCCATTTCCTTCTCCAGGAGATCTTCCCAACCCAGTGATCAAACCCTGGTTTTCTGCAATAAAGGCAGACTCTTGTCACTAAAGGGAAATAATTATTTTAAAAATATAGCAAATTTGGCTTGAATCATGTCAGCTGAACTTTCAGAAAGAAAATGTCCAAAATGTTGTGACTTAGTCACTTCACATTCAAAGATCACCCTTAAGAAATTACAGGCAGGTGTATCAATGTGTATCATACTTAGAGTCTCATTTACTTTGGATTTTCAAACTGATTTGGTTATTCCCTTTATTTCATTCAGATAGGCTATAGGCTCTCAGATGTCACAGAAAACAAAAAAAAACAAAAAACAAAACTGAGAAACAGTAACACGGATTACTGACAAGACAGAAATTTAGTTCTCAGTTTTTGTAAGCAAATTTTGAATGAGCAAGTTCAAAAAATGTGCCTTCTGTTTCTTTTTGTTTGTTTTTTAAGAAAATGATTGCTTTACAGAAGTCCAGGAAAAGTATGTTCTGTGGCTTACCTGGAATCTAGAAACTTAGGTACAATGATTATATTATACAAGCTTTCCAGAAAATCCTATTTCCTTAAAATACTTAGAATCTTAAAAACATGTGTACTGTCATATATCAATTCTTTTTTAAGGATTAAATCTCTAGATATAATGCATAAGCAAATGTGCTCGAGATTATGAATTTTGCTCAGCAGCTTGAATAACTAAATTATGACTAGTTACATAATGGAATAATATGCAACATTCCCAAATTATATTTCTAAGAATAATTCTTATGAAAAGAAAATGAAGAAATAATAAGTTGAAAGTTGCATCCTGATTTTATGGTGAAATAAACTATCATAAAAATTACTATTTATCTTTGAAATTAGAATAGGCACATTTTCCTTTTGTTATATTCGGCTATATTTTTCAGTGTCTTACAAATAGGATATTTGTAAGCTGAAAATTAGAGAAAATGATGAAACATAAAAGGTATAATTATATATATGAAACTCTAAGGTGGATATTTTAGTTAGAGCAAACTCATCAAATTTAAAAAGTAGTGAGTTTAGATAATTTGGGTTCACATATTCCTAACAGAAGGATTTTTTTTCAAATAAATAAATATCTTCTGGTGTCCCCAAAAAGGATAAGAAAGATTACCAAGTACATAAAAACTTACAGTTGTGGATCTGCAATTTCTCCTTCTCATAATCTTTTCCCCACACTCCTCACTTTATCCTCCTTCCTCACATTTGGAAAACTTTGTTATTTATAACTTGACATTTGTGGCTGAAGGGCCAGATAAATTTGCATAAATAACTTGAATATAGAGATGTCAAGATTACAACTTCTTTTTACCATCTGAGCCACCAGGGAAGAAAGACTAAAGCTTCTTTTCTTTGAATAGTTAGAACTGGGGGGAAGAACTAGTGTAGCACTGATGAATGAAAGATAATGGCATTCTCTGGATAAAGGAATCATTCTAGTAGTTTAAAGGAGGAGATCAGGAAAGGGAGGTGGAAAGAAAAGTAAAAGAGAACGGAAAAAGGAAAGAATAGGAGTCCTGATTTCAGAACTGAATTGAGTTAAGCGGTTAACGAAGATTATTCAGCCTATGTCAGTGAAGTAGTAGCAGTCTTTCTGAGAGCATGCTTTTGCTCCAGAGAAGTGTTTGCTTGAGAGATAGAAGGGCCTTTTGCAGATCTGGAGATTCATGTGAGTGTTATACCTGGGGTAGTAGGGAACAAGTGACTTTGGATTATTCATGTGCTATATTCTAACATGGAGCATCAGGTCAATTAGAAAGTAAGTCAAGTTAGAGATGTTAGAATCTTAATAGAGGCCCAGAGATTCCAGTCTCAGTCCCTTGGAAACTCCAATATATCTGTAAGAAATCTTAATATTATGTAGAACAAAATTTAAAAACTTATAATTTACATCATTGACTCAGTTACATATAAATTAATGTACATGAATATCACTATGCTTGACTAGTTAAAACTATATAGCATTCTATTGGTAGGTAAGCCAGGAAAAAGGATGGACAGCAGAAGTGAAGCAAGAGAAAGAGAAGAAGAGGGTGCTATCATGGAAGCAGTAGGAAGAGTATCTAGAGATAAGAGTAGCCAATCATTTAAATGTTTTCTTTTTCTTTTCTTTTTTAACTGAAATACTCATTGAATGCTTTAAAGTACACCATACACTGGATGAGGCACTGAAAAACACTCTCTCTCTCTCACACACACACACAATTTTTATGCAAAGTTCAATCATTAAAAAAAAAATATATATATATATATATATATATATATAGTGTTGAAATAGATGCTCAATAACATAAAAAAACATAAAAAACATTATATATATATATATAGTGTTGAAATAGATGCTCAATAACATAAAAAACATATATATATATATATATATATATATATATATAGTGTTGAAATAGATGCTCAATAACAAATATTTTTTACTCAGATTATGAAGACTTTTCCAGGAAAACTCATATTTACTGGTGACACAAACTTATATGTATTTGATTTTAAATGAAAATGAAAACAAACAGACAAAAAAACAGTGTTTCAATTATCTAATAGGAAAAAGAACTAGAATTATCTGACCTTTTATTTGAGAAGAATCAGCAATGAAATGAAATTTTGACTTATGCATTAGTATTCTTGGAAAAGGCCATTGAAGTCATTAGATAAGAAACAATAGCTACAAATACTATTGTTGCTTTGAACTGTTTAAAAAGTTCTATTAAAATTTTCCATTTTCTATTTCTGCTTGACACTTTTTATTAAATCAGAGGAAAATTCAAAAGTATTACACAGACATCTGTTCATGCTACACTTTCTGTGTGGTATCACATCAATTATATTTACATATATATTACAAATATAATACATATATTTATACATATATACAAATATATATATGTATATGCACACATAATATATTTACTGTAAAACTTGCTAATAATCATAGACTCTTACTGCATAGGATATTATTTTAAATTTGAGCAACCAAAAACGTAATTTAAGATCAAATTTCCAGAAATATAATTCTAAGCAGGTTAAATTTAAGGCATGTCATTAGTATGCAGTTCAGTGCAGTCGTGTCCGACTCTTTGCAATCACACAGATTGCAGCATGCCAGGCTTCCCCGTCCATCACCAACTCCCAGAGCTTGCTCAAACTCATGTCCATCGAGTCAGTGAAGCCATCCAATCATCTCATCCTCTGTCATCCCCTTCTCTTCCCGCCTTCAATCTTTCCCAGCATCAGGGTCTATTCCGATGAGTCAGTTCTTTGCACCAGATGGCCAAAGTATTGTATTAACCAATCATTATTATTAACAAAGCATATTTAGTAACTGTGAAAAATTATCTACTACTTCCTTATAAAAGGAAAACTTGTCAAAGACAATATCAAATTAATTCCTCTGGAAAGTACTAGATCAACCATCAGTTCAGGTCAGTTCAGTCGCTCAATCATGTCTGACCCCATGAATTGCAGCAGGCCAGACCTCCCTGAGTTCACTCAGACTCATGTCCATTCAGTCGGTGATGCCATCCAGCCATGTCATCATCTTTCGCCCCCTTCTCCTCCTGCCCCCAATCCCTCCCAGCATCAAAATCTTTTCCAATGAGTCAACTCTTTGCATGAGATGGCCAAAGTATTGGAATTTCAGTTTTAGCATCATTCCTTCCAATGAACACCCAGGACTGATCTCCTTTAGAATGGACTGGTTGGATCTCCTTGCAGTCCAACAGACTCTCAAAAGTCTTCTCCAACAATACAGTTCAAAAGCGTCTATTATTCAGCAATCAGCTTTCTTCACAGTCCAACTCACACATCCATACATAACCACTGGAAAAACCATAGCCTTGGCTAGACAGACCTTTGTTGGAAAAGTAATGTCTCTGCTTTTGAATATGCTATCTAAGTTGGTCATAACTCTCCTTCCAAGGAGTAAGCATCTTTTTTTTTTTGTTTTGTTTTGTTTTCAATTGGAGGCTAATTACTTTACAATATTTTATTTGTTTTGCCATACATGAACATGACTCTGCCACGGGTGTACACGTGTTCCCCCATCCTGAACCTTCCCTCCCACATCCCTCTCTGTACCACCCCTCTGGGTCATCCCAGTGCACCAGCCCCAAGCATCCTGTATCCTGGATCAAACCTGGACTGGTGATTCTTTTCTTATATGATATTATACATGTTTCCATGCCATTCTCCCAAATATTCCCACCCTATCCCTCTCCCAAAGAGTCCAAAACGCTGTTCTATACATCTGTGTCTCTTTTGCTGTGTTGCATACAGGGTTATCGCTACCATCTTTCTAAATTCCATATGTATGCCTTAGTATACTGTATTGGTGTTTTTCTTTCTGGCTTACTTCACTCTGTATAATCCGCTCCAGTTTCATCCACCTCATTAGAATTGATTCATGTGTATTCTTTTTAATGGCTAAGTAATACTCCATTGTGTATATGTACCACTACTTTCTTATCCATTCATCTGATGATGGACATCTAGGTTGCTTCCAATCCTGGCTATTATAAACAGTGCTGCGATGAACATTGGGGTACATGTGTCTCTTTAAATTCTGGTTTCCTCTGTGTGTATGCCCAGCAGTGGGATTGCTGGGTCATATGGCAGTTCTATTTCCAGTTTTTTAAGGAATCACCACACTGTTCTCCATAGTGGCTGTTCTAGTTTGCATTCCCACCAACAGTGTAGGAGGGTTCCCTTTTCTCCACAACTTCTCAAGCATTTATTGCTTGTAGAGCAATGCTTTTGGATCACAGCCATTCTGACTGGTGTGAAATGGTACCTCACTGTGGTTTTGATTTGCATTTCTCTGATAATGAGTAATGTTGAGCATCTTTTCATGTGTTTGTTAGCCATCTGTATGTCTTCTTTGGAAAAATGTCAATTTAGTTCTTTGGCCTATTTTTTGATTGGGTCCTTATTTTTCTGGAATTGAGCTGCAGGAGTTGCTTGTATATTTTTGAGATTAGTTGTTTGTCAGTTACTTCATTTGCTATTGTTTTCTTCCATTCTGAAGGCTGTCTTTTCACCTTGCTTATAGTTTCCTTTGTTGTACAGAAGCTTTTAAGTTTAATTAGCTTTTAATTTTAATTTGTTTATTGTTGCTTTTATTCCCAATATTCTGGGAGGTGGGTCATAGAGGATCCTGTTGTGATTTATTTCGGAGAGTGTTTTGCCTATGTTTTCCTTTAGGAATTTTATAGTTTCTGGTCTTACATTTAGATCTTTAATCCATTTTGAGTTTATTTTTGTGTATGGTGTTAGAAAGTGTTCTAGTTTTATTGGTTGACCAGTTTTCCCAACACCACTTGTTAAAGAGATTATCTTTTCTCCATTGTATATTCTTGCCTCCTTTGTCCAAGATAAGGTGTTCATAGGTGTGTGGATTTATCTCTGGGCTTTCTAGTTTGTTCCATTGATCTATATTTCAGTCTTTGTGCCAATACCATACTGTCTTGATGACTGTGGCTTTGTAGTAGAGCCTGAAGTCAGGCAGGTTGATTCCTCCAGTTCCATTCTTCCTTGTAAAGATTGCTTTGGCTATTTGAGGTTTTTTGTATTTCCATACAAACTGTGAAATTATTTGTTCTAGCTCTGTGCAATATACCATTTGTAGCTTGATAGGGATTGCATTGAATCTATAAATTGTTTTGGGTAGTACACTCATTTTCACTGTATTGATTCTTCCAATTTCATGGCTGGAATCACCATCTGCAGTGATTTTGGAGCCCAAAAAATTAAGTCTGACACTGTTTCCACTGTTTCCCCATCTATTTCCCATGAAGTGATGGACCAGATGCCATGATCTTAGTTTTCTGAATGTTGAGCTTTAAGCCAGCTTTTTCACTCTCCTCTTTTACTTTCATCAAAAAGCTTTTTAGTACCTCATCACTTTCTGCCCATAAGAGTGGTGTCATGGCTGGATGCAAATGTATTGATATGAACTAAACAAAACATTTTCCCTACCTCAGGTATTTACTTGAAGGGATTACTTTAGTGTCTATACTTCCCATATTTAGCAGCCCGTTTTAAGGTTTTGTAGATTACATTCTACCTACTCTGCAAACGGGCCTGTGTTTTGGCATCCCATAGAGTTATGCAACACAGACTCCATCTACACATACACCAGTAGAGCTTAGCCCTCATTAGATACTCTTTTGTTTCATTTTATTTTTACTAGTGAATGAGTCTGCAATTATGAAACTTAAGTATAAGGCAATAGTTGGGTGATTATGAAGAAAGAGATGATAGTTTTGAAAATAAAGCTTGTACACATTTTTGTCAATATTATCAAATATGTGTTCTGAAATTAACATTCAAACCTAGTACATGAGTATATACATATATACATTCAAGAAATTAAGAAAAATTAATAGTCAAGCCTAAAGTAGGATCGTAAGACAGAAGAGGAATGTTAAGAATCATGGAGATACCTCAACTAAGAGCATTTACTGTTATATAGATGAGTAAACATTTTAGTATCTTTAGTGATGAAATACATTTTAGAAATATGACTAAATGAAGAGAGTCGTTAAAAGTTAACAAACTGATTTGAAAAAACTATATAAATTATAAAATATAAACTGAGATCTAAATTTTAATAAATACTAATCAGTAAGTTAAACACAGTTAAATATAATATTTTTAATAATCTTTCTCCACAAACACACATACCAAAAAGTATGCTTATATATGCTGACCATTTGAAAGTTGGTTACTTTTTTTTTTTTCCTCATAAATAACTTAGCAGGCATCTCTAAATTTGAAGGTGCTTCCCTATATAATGATAACATTATATATGTTTATATATTTATATACATGTATATACATATATAGCATGGATGTGTATGCATATGAATATATACTTCATATGTACATATACATAACCGATATGTCATAAATTTAAAGCCACATATATCACTTAAATTTCTAGTAAACTTTAATGCCTTAATTGTGTATGATTTTTTGCCATTGTCCGCAAAATATATCATTTATTGACATTTTTAAACAAAGAATCAATCCAAAATTTACATATTGCTTTTTACCTCATGTGAAGAGTTGACTCATTGGAAAAGACTCTGATGCTGGGCGGGACTGGGGGCAAGAGGAGAAGGGGACGACAGAGGATCAGATGGCTGGATGGCATCACTGACTCGATGGATGTGAGTCTGAGTGAACTCCGGGGGTTGGTGATGGACAGGGAGGCCTGGCTAGCTGCGATCATGGGGTCGCAAAGAGTCGGACATGACTGAGCGACTGGACTGAACTTAACTTTTTAGTTTGCATGCTGCTTCACTTGCTTTTAAGGTAAATAGGTATTCTTATTTGTGTGGGGTTTGACACTGATTTTTACAAGTGTTCAAATAAGCTTTCTTGAAGAATCTCCCCTATTCTGGAGTTTTCTGCTTCTTCATGATGTAGTTTAAATCGTTCCTCTATATTTTCTGTGAATTAGAAATTACTTTGAGCTAGAGATTTAATTCAATTTCAGGTTAAGCATTTTGGTAGCTTTATATTCAATGTTGTATACTTGATATAGAATCTTTTCTAGAGGTATATAATGTCATTTTTTTTCCCCATTGTATGATGAAAGCTGCAGCTTGATAATGTAGTTAAGGCAATATTTGTAGATCTTACCCCTGCAATTTTTTGTTTTTCTTTTGTTATTATCAAATAATCAATGAGATAATATTGTGAATATGTTTCTCAATGACTTTCATTTAATTGCTTGTGAAAATAATGATAGAATCTGTCCAAGTTATTTGATTGCAAAATTTTGATTTCTATTTTCCTTCAATATGCATTATATCTATTTGTTGACATCCTCTGTAAAGAGGAAATTTTCATATATATAATTTTATATAAACATGTTCATTAATACATTTTCTCTCTCTGAAATATATATATATTATACAATATATGCAAATATAATTTTATTTTATAATAATAGACACAGAATTGTACATAACTGTTATAATAAACACATAATTGCTTGGAAAATTCCAAAAATATGAGGAGACTGCAGGCCCCTGTCCATGGCATCACAAAGAATCAGGCATAACTTAGCACAACTACATATTTATTTAATCTAGCAATTAAAGATATAAAAGTTTTAATTTGTTAACATGAAGGAAAATGTGAAAATATGACTGCAAACAAGTTATAAGTTTATTGTTCAGTTTGTTGATATGGCTCCCTAATCATAAGGCAGTTCAATTATTTATATAGAGATAGAGATATAGAAAAGTTATAGGAAAAGAAAAGTAAAAACTATTAAAACCTTGCATTTGTATCACTCTCCCATTTAATATGTTAAATATGTGTGTGTGTGTATATATATATATATATATATATATATATATATAATATTATCTTTGTTACACAACAAATGGTCACAAGAGAGACAAACATTTCTGAACTTGGGAGAAAATCAAGGAGAATATTTTAAATTATAGATTATAATAAATACCCCTGTGATTTCACAAGGAGCATCTGAAATAAAATTCTATTTGTTCTGAAATAAAATGTTCTAGGAATTTCATCACAGGCTAGCTCATAGGGAAGAGAAAAAAGGTAGAAGTTGTAAGAGATGAAACCAGAAGAACTTACTTAGGGACTTAGAGTAATCTTTATCTCAGAAGGTAAATGATCACTAATCCAAGTGTGTTTGGAGAGCACAGAGATGACTCAGGCCCACACCAACATGGTCTTTTGTTAGGGTATCTCAATGCAAAGAAATAGAGGAAAATAACAGAATGGGAAATACTAGAGATCTCTTTTGGAGAAGGCAATGTCACCCTACTCCAGTACTCTTGCCTGGAAAATCCCATGGATGGAGGAGCCTAGTGGGCTACAGTCCATGGGGTCGCTAAGAGTCGGACACGACTGAGAGACTTCACTTTACTTTTCACTCTCATGCATTGGAGAAGAAAATGGCAGCCCACTCCAGTGTTCTTGCCTTGAGAATCCGAGGGACGGGGGAGCCTGGTGGGTTGCCGTCTATGGTGTCACACAGAGTCAGACACGACTGAAGTGACTTAGCAGCAGCAGCAGAGATCTCTTTAGGAAAATTAGAGATATCAAGGGAAAATTTCATGCAAAGATGGGCTCGATAAAGGATAGAAATGGTATGGACCTAACAGAAGCAGAAGATATTAAGAAAAGGTGGCAAGAATACACAGAAGAACTGTACAAAAAAGATCTTCACAACCAAGATAATCACAATGGTGTGACCACTCACCTAGAGCCAGACATCCTGGAATGGGAAGTCAAGTGGGCCTTAGAAAGCATCACTAAGAACAAAGCTAGTGGAGGTGATGGAATTCCAGCTGAGCTATTTCAAATCCTGAAAGATGATGTTGTGAAAGTGCTGCGCTCAATATGCAAGCGAATTTGGAAAACTCAGCTGTGGCCACAGGACTAGAAAAGGTCCATTTTCATTCCAATCCCAAAGAAAGGCAATGTCAAGAATGCTCAAACTACTGCACAATTGCACTCATCTCACATGCTAGTAAAGCAATGCTCAAAATTCTCCAAGCCAGGTTTCAGCAATACATGAACTGTGAACTTCCTGATGTTCAAGCTGGTTTTAGAAAAGGCAGAGGAACCAGAGATCAAATTGCCAGCACCTGCTGGATCATGGAAAAAGCAAGAGAGTTCCAGAAAAACATACATTTCTGCTTTATTGACTATGGCAAAGCCTTTGACTGTGTGGATCACAATAAAGTGTGGAAAATTCTGAAAGAGATGGGAATACCAGACCACCTGACCTACCTCTTGAGAAATCTATATTCAGGTCAGGAAGCAAGAATTAGAACTGGACATGGAACAGACTGGCTCCAAATAGGAAAAGGAGTAGCTCAAGGCTGTATATTGTCACCCTGCTTATTTGTCACCCTCTTCTTTGCAGAGTCCATCATGAGAAACACTGGGCTGGAAGAAGCACAAGATGGAATCAAGAATGTTGGGAGAAATATCAATAACCTCAGATATGCAGATGACACCACCCTTATGGCAAAAAGTGAAGAGGAACCAAAAATCCTCTTGATGAAAGTGAAAGAGGAGAGTGAAAAAGTTGGCTTAAAGCTCAACATTCAGAAAATGAAGATCATGGCATCTGATCCCATCACTTCATGGGAAATAGATGGGGAAACAGTGGAAACAGTGTCAGGCTTTATTTTAGGGGGCTCCAAAATCACTACAGATGGTGATTTCAGCCATGAAATAAAAAAGACATTTACTCCTTGGAAGAAAATTTATGACCAACCTAGATAGCATATTCAAAAGCAGAGATATTACTTGGCCAACAAAGGTCCATCTAGTCAAGTGTTTAGTTTTTCCAGTGGTCATGTATGGATGTGAGAGTTGGACTGTGAAGAAAGCTGAGCGCTGAAGAATTGATGCTTTTGAACTGTGGTGTTGGAGAAGACTCTTGAAAGTCCCATGAACTGCAAGGAGATCCAACCAGTCCATTCGGAAGGACATCAGTCCTGGGTGTTCTTTGGAAGGAATGATGCTAAAGCTGAAATTCCAGTACTTTGGCCATCTCATGCAATGATTTGATTCACTGGAAAAGACTGATGCTGGGAGCTATTGGGGGCAGGGGGAAATGGGGACGACAGAGGATGAGATGGCTGAATGTCATCACCAACTCAATGGACGTGAGTCTGAGTGAACTCCGGGAGATAGTGATGGACAGGGAGGCCTGGCGTGCTTCGATTCATGGGGTCACAAAACGTTGGACATGACTGAGCGACTGAACTGAACTGAACTGATAGTTCTTAATAGTACTTCCCAGATGCCTCAGTCAGTAAAAATTCTGCAACGCGGGAGACACAGTGGATAAGGGTTTGACCCCTGGTCCCCAAGAAAAGAAAATGGCAACTCTCTTCAGGATTCTTGCCTGGGAAATACCATGGACAAAAAAGCCTGGCAGATTACAGTCCATGCTATCCCAAAGTGTCAAACATAGTGGAGCTCACATACACATACACACACACACACACACACACACACATGCACTTTGTAATACTCACAAACTTTTATGAGGTCTCAAATACCCCTGAAAAGCTGATGCCTCCTTCTTAAGATAACTTATGTAAAAACTGGACTCAAAGTAAAATCCCTAAAATGAGTTGTGGCATTGCTGAGAGTTAGATGTTTGGCAGGACTGTGGCTTTCAATAACTGTTCCAAGACAGAGACAAGTTCTGGGCACTGGGCTGCCTCTTCCTTGAGGAAACAGAGGACTAGGGAAATATAGCATTTTTGGAATCCAGCTATTGAGGCTGTTCAGAAGAAAAATATTCTGGAACCATATGAAAAGTAGAGAGAAGCTAACAAAATTGAGAACTAGCAAAAGGCCTGGGCCAAAATGCCTTGGTTTGTGGGAATATTGAAACTCAATGGGTAAGCAGGTGGCATCCTAGAGTGCTTTAGAACATCTTATGTCACTATAGAATACACAACTGGTGCTATGCAGGTGCCCCAAAGAGGCTAACCTGCTAGGAGTTTTGTTTTCCTTTTTGCAAGCCAATTAAGTATATTCAAAGACAACAGAAGTAGTAAGCCCTAATTTTTTTTTTTTTTAATCTAGGAAAGACATTAAGCCACAATTATTTTAGCTTCATAAATACACATGTGCATTGAATTCAAGTAAGTTTCCTCAAAGTCACACAATTAGGTCATGATAGAAAAAAGAATTCGACCCAGGACAATCTTCTGTGTTATATACATGTATATTTAAAATTTGCCAGTATCTGTGTCTTTTGGTCTTTCATAAGATTTCCCTATAAAGAAATAGCTAATTAACTATATGTTGAGCTATACTAGCATATCAATAGATCAATATGATTCAGGAATTTGGACTAGTAGTAAAGAACAGAAGCTACCTATCATTAAAATTTGACAATAAATGTACTTTGGCTATCAACTTCATTTTCCCTGTGTGATATGCCTTGTGAGAGAAATATTTCTCAACTCCTCATGTTATTCCTACTCATTTCTATTTTAGTAATTAGAATTTTACAAAAATCATGAGCCTTAAAAATTCATTTTAATATACATAATTCTTAGACCATTAACTAAAAGAAAAGTTTTAAATTTTGTGCTAAGGATATGAAGAACTGACTCGTTTGAAAAAACCCTGATGCTGGGAAAGATTGAGGGCAGGAGGAGAAGTGGATGACAGAGGATCAGATTGTTGGATGACATCACTGACTCAATGAACATGGATTTGGGTGGACTCCGGGAGTTGGTGATGGACAGGGAGGCCTGGTGTGCTGCAGTCCATGGGGTCACAAAGAGTCAGACACAACTGAGGGACTGAACTGAATTGAAGAGTGTTAAGATAGTGTTCTGTGTTAGGTGATTTAGCAAGAGAGGAGGAAACAGTAAAACTGAGCCAGAATGCCAGACATGCTATCTATGGTAGTTTAGCTGGATCACCATCCAAGGGAAATCACCTACCCATAAAATCACCTGGTGAAGGAAAACTGACTCTCCTTGCTCTTGAATACATCTCTAATAAGAATAATATTAGAAGGGACTGTATTTCCTTACACTAGACATAGGAGAAGACTGGTTGGGGAGAGAGATGTTACTACATTGTGTAGCTATGTTGGAGCAGCTTACCTGAATCTTACTGCACTTATAAAAGAGATTGCGTGTGTGTGTGTGTGTGTGTGTGTGTGTGTGTGTGTGTGTGTGTGTGTGTGCGTCGGAGAAGGCAATGGCAACCCACTCCATTACTCTTACCTGGAAAATCCCGTGGGCAGAGGAGCCTGGTAGGCTGCAGTCCATGGGGTCGCTAAGAGTCAGACACGACTGAGTGACTTCACTTTCACATTTAACTTCCATGCATTGGAGAAGGAAATAGCAACCCACTCCAGTGTTCTTGCCTAGAGAATCCCAGGGACGGGGGAGCCCAGTGGACTGCCATCTATGGGGTCACACAGAGTCGGACATGACTGAAGTGATTTAGCAGCAGCAGCAGCAGCAGTGTGTGTGTGTGTGTGTGTGTGTGTGTGTGTGTGTGTGTGTGCATGTGTATTCACGTGTGTATATATGTGCATGTGCACACTCTTCTCCATATTCCATAGCTTTTTTTTATGTCAAGGTGCTTTTCAGATATATCATAACTTCAATGAGAATAATCTCGACTTGTTTTCACATTAAGATGTATGTGAAAGTGCCCCATTGCAGGTCATAGACTATTTGTGGCAAAATATTAAATTCATTTCAACTTTTTAAACATTTATCTCTTTAAATTGTCCCTCAGTTTTAAAAAAGGAGACCTTTCTCTTTTTTAGAATTGAATATTAGATATAATTCTATCTGCTGAACTCTGCTATGTTGTAAAACACATATTACATTGGTTATGTTGATACATAAGTTAAAATAATAGAGTGAATAATGTACAAATATGTTTAAAATAGAAAATGACATTTATTTTTGATAGAATTTAAAACTTGCCTTCAATCTTGACTGTAACTGATCATTCAAAAGTAGGGAAGCTGTTTGAGTTTAAAGTCTCTGATTTGATTAATCCAAGAGTGCCCAGGCATATGTTAAGCCATTTATAACTTATAAATTAAAATTACCAATTCTACACAAGATATTAACAGCTATTTCTAATTATACTGAAATATTTAGAGTGATGAAACATTCTGATTTTCCTGGGATAATGGGTTTTCCTGATGTGAGACTTTCAATGTTATTAAAAAACTTACATAGTCATAGACAATTGGGACAGTTGTTCATCTTGTGTTACTGAACATTATTAAGTCATTGAGTCATTGCCAAAAATAAAATATAAAACATGATATGATTAATTTTATCTGTTATTCCTATGAAATATTTATTTGTAAATTTAGATTAATGGATCTGATTCTGTTCTTTAATTCTCTGCATGACTTCTAAACAACATTGAAAGCACTGTTATAATTGCTATTGACCACCTTTATACTCAGTGTTTACAACTTTAAGTCACACATTCATGTTTCAAGAGAAGCTCAGAATTATTCTCCTAGTAAATTTCTAGGGAATATAAATAAATATCAGTAATTTCTCCCATTTTATAAAAATAGTAAATAAACTAACCTGAAATGTCAAAGTCTATTTATAATAGGGCCTGGATTTCAGTGAAAATTTGGTACATACATCCAATCTCTGTGAAATGCATACTGAATAATCCTGAATACAACAAATACACTATTGTGGATACCACCTCCAGATGCTAACATCTGATTACAAGGTGGCATCTGGACTCCTTCAATCTCTATATGGAAGCTCACTATATTTAACTTTGGCATTCCCACATCGAATGTTTTGTGAAACTGCTGTCAGGTTAACATACCTGCATTAGTTCAAAGTTCTGTAAAGTTAGCCGAAGATCAGTAAAATCTCTTTCTGATTTCTGAAGTCTAAAATCCTTAAACTATTGTTTAAAACACTCACTGCTATTGTCTGAACCCAACTTTATCTTTCTCTATTTATGTTACAAACATTTCACAAGTCTATATTCTCTCACAAAGTAGAGTCCTAGTTACAACACTTAACTGTCATTCTTTATAACTTTTAGACTTGTCCATATCACTCTATAGTCACAGTGCCCTAACTCTCCCATATGTGCATGTCTGAATCCTAACTGACTTTCAAGGGAAAATGTCACCTTCATCAAGTATTCTTGAATATGCTAAGTCGCTTCAGTGGCTGGCTCTTTGCAACCCTATGGACTGTAGCCCACCAGGCTCCTCTGAGCATGGGATTCTCCAGGCAATAATACTGGAGTGGGTCATCATTTCCTCCTCCAGGGAATCTTCTAAATCCAGGGATTGAACCCACGTCTCTTACATCTCCTGCATTGACAGGCATGTCTTTACCACTAGCATCACTTGGGGCTTACTTCTACCTTAATGTCCACGCTCCTGAATGTGAACCCCCATATCAGAGAAATGGCTGCACATGTTCCTATTCTGGCATGTCTCTCTTTAAAGCTCTGACGATAAAGCATTAACTGTTGTGTCCTCCAGGATTTCTTTATGGACGTTTTTGCTTCTTAGAAATCTCTAACGTTGATCTCCTTCCCTTGTCTTTACTTATAGGGTACCATCCAAAATTTTAATATTGAGGAATATTTAAGGTTTCATTGCTTTAGAAATGCCTTATATAGAAGTGTGTCAAAGAAGTACAAACCAAATGTCAGAATATTTAGGCTCTATACCCAAGTTAAGGATTCCCAGGTGGTGCAGTGATAAAGAATCTACTTATCATGCAGGAGACACAAGAGACACGGCTTTGGTCCTCTGGGCCAGGAATATCCCCTGGAATGGGAAATGGCAACCCAATCCAGTATTCTTGCTTGAAAATTCCATGGAGAGAAGAGCCTGGGGGGCTACAATCCATGGATTGAAAAGAATTGGGCATGACTGAGCATATGCATCCACATACATACATACACATACACACCCAAGCTAAACAATTTTTCAAGAAAATTAGAGATACAAAGTGAATATTCCATGAAAAGATGAGCAGAAATGGTATGGACCTAACAGAAGCAGAAGGTATTAAGAAGAGCTGGCAAGAAAACACAGAAGAACTGTACAAAAGAGGTCTTAGTGGATTACCACAGTGGTGTGGTCACTTACTTAGAGCCAGACATCCTAGAGTGTGAAGTCAAGGGGGTTTTAGGAAGAATTATTATTATCAAAGCTAGTGGAGATGATGAAATTCCAACTGAGTTATTTTGAATCCTAAAAGTTGATGCTGTTAAAGTGCTACACTCAATAATGCTAGCAAATTTTGAAAACTCAGCAGTTGCCACATGACAGGAAAAAGTCCATTTTCACTCCAATCCCAAGGAAAGGCTATGCCAAAGAATGCTCAAATTACCATTTCACATATTATCAAGATTATGTTCAAAATCATTCCAGCTAGGCTTCAGTAATACTTGAATTGAGAACTTCAAGATGTTCAAGTTGGATTTAGAAAAGGTAGAGGACTGAGGGTGAAATTGCCAGTCTTCACTGGATCATGGAAAAATCAAGGGAATTCCAGAAAAGACACCTGCTTCATTGACTACACTAAAGCCCTTGACTGTTTGGATCAAACAAACTGTGGAAAAGTCTTAAAAACATAGAA
Organism: Capricornis sumatraensis; assembly: GCF_032405125.1. NCBI lineage: Eukaryota > Metazoa > Chordata > Mammalia > Artiodactyla > Bovidae > Capricornis > Capricornis sumatraensis. The sequence continues at coordinate 14,505,864 of NC_091084.1, forward strand.
ATACCAGAGAACTTTACCTGGCTCCTGAGAAACCTGTATGCATGTCAAGAAGCAACAGTTAGAAATGGACATGGAACAACTAACTGGTTCAAAATTGGAAAAGGTGTATGTCAAGTCTGTATATTGTCACACTGCTTATTTAATGTCTATACAAAATGCATCATGTGACATGTGAAATGCCAGGCTGGATGAATCACAAGCTGGAATCAAGGCCACTGGGAGAAATATCAACCACCTAAAGGCGGAAAGCAAAGAGGAACTAAGAGCCTCATGATGAAAATGAAAGAGGATAGTGAAAAAGCTGGCTTAAAACTCAACACTCAAAAAACTAAGGTCATGGCATGCAGCCCCATTACTTAATGGCAAATAGATGGAAAAATAATGAAAACAGTGAGAGATTTTATTTCTCAGGCTCCAAAATCACTGAGCACAGAGACTGCAGCCATGAAATTAGAAAACACTTGCTCCTTGGAAGAAAAGCTATGACAAACCTAGACAGCATATTAAAAAGTATAGACATCACTTTGTTGACAAAGGTCCATCTAGTCAGATCTATGGTTTTTCCAGTAGTGATGTACAGATGTTAAGAGCTGGACCATAAAGAAGGCTGAGTGCCAAAGAATTGATGCTTTCAAGCTGTGGTGTTTGAGGAGACTCTTGAAAGTCCTTAGACAGCAAGAGTTCAAACCAGACAGTCCTAAAGGAAATTGGTCTTGAATATTCATTGGAAGAACTGATGCTGAAGCTGAAACTCCAATACTTTGGTTACCTTGGAAAAAGATCCTGATGTTTCAGGACAGGAGGAGAAGGGGGAGGACAGAGGATGAGATGGTTAGATGGCATTACTATCTCAATGGACATGAATTTGAGCAAACTCTGGGAGATAGGGAACATCAGAGAAGTCTGGCATGCTTCAGTCCATGGGGTTGTAAGAGTTGGACAGGATTGAACCACTAAACAAAAACATAAATATGATATTTGGCAAATTATTCAGTAAGCTATGAGCCACCAATTTCTTATTTGTTAAATGAGTTTCATTAATGTATCCCTTGATTTTTGTGAGAAAATATCTGTACATATTAACACCTTGTACATTGTAAGTTGCCTTACAAATTAAAGCCTGAAAGGGACATGACTTTGATTCTATAGTTTTAGTTAATTTGTTAAATAAAGATATAGTAAACAGAATACTTGACTGAATGGGAGAGGAAGAAAGACTCTAGAGATGAGGAAATATAATTTGTTGTGTTGCTCAAATACTACCATAAAGTTAGCTTTTACTCTTTGAAAGTAGAGATGATTGAATAATAAGCAATTATTTCCCACTGTGGGGGGGGGGGGTAACAAAATAATAGTAGGAATTAGACATCTGTTCCTAAGTGCTTAAACATTGAAATTCTTCTACTAAAGCAGCTAGCTTCAAAGAAGAGTCAATACTACCACCCAACTCTCAATTAGACAAAACTTTTCTCCCCTGAAGCAATGACCATCCTTCCAGCTATATATTGCCCTATTCTCTGGCTCAGAGCCCTCAATAAATCTGTTTCTAATTATCCATTCTTCTCCCATTAATCCTTATCAAACTCACAGCCAGTTTATCTATTGTCTTAAAAATTGTAGTGACATATTAATAAAGTAAATACAGATAAAAGACTGAGAACTTTTATGGTTATCCTCAGGTAATATAAATTGACAAGCTAAATGTCTGAGATAATTCAAATGTCTCTCTTGTTAGTAACAATTGTTGTAATTCAGATCCCTAGTTTGAACTTTTGTTCTACCTAGGAAGAAAAGGACTTTACTAAGGAAATATGAAGCTCACCGTATAGTTTGGTAACCATTTGATACTTAGCTTAAGTTAAGCCATGTTTTTTACTAATATTCTAACTTATGAAAAGATTGACTGAACTTGACATTAATAAGAAGTTGAAATATCCATGGAAAAAGTCTAAGCAAACTTTTCTCATTTTATAATGCCCATTAATGGCCTATAATCAAAATACAAACAGCTGAGTAGGAAGTTATTAGCTTGTTTGCTTGAGATCTAAACAAAGGATAATGCAATTTCTAGGTTTTCTTCCCTAGTGTAGATATTAGCAAGGCACTTTTTTTTTTTTTTCATCAAAACCAATCTCTGAAGACAGTCAGTCTGACCAAAGAACATTAAAATGATTTCTTTTCAATAATAAGGGCTTTATTGCCTGCATTATATTAAATACTCTTTAAGTTCTTTTATTCAATTTGCCTGAGAAAAGTTCTGTAGTATTAAATCACAACCATACATTTCTCAAGAAACTAGAAACTTCCTGAGCAATGTAAAACAGTAGATGAAGAAATGTAAGACATATTTAGGAGTTAGGGTTTCTCTAAGCCTTTGCTTGACAAAACAAACTGCTGTGTCAGGTGCATTGCTATTCTTTAGGAATGCTCATCACAAGCATTCTGTTATCAAAGGATTTTTTTTTTTTTCTTTCTCATGGTACTAGTCAGTGAAATTCCATTATCTGAGGCTATACATTTTGATATAGCAATAATTTTCCTGTTTCTTTTTTCATCTGAACTTTCTCATATGAAGCGAAGTCACTCAGTCGTGTCCAATTCTTTGTGACCCCATGGACTGTAGCCCACCAGGAATCCGTCCATGGGATTCTCCAGGCAAGAGTACTGGAGTGGGTTGCCATTTCCTTCTCCAGGGGATCTTCCCAACCCAGGGATCGAACCCAGGTCTCCTGCATCGTAGGCAGATGCTTTAACCTCTGAGCCACCAGGGAAGCCCCAAGGTGCAGACTTCAGTCAAATTACAACAATTGGGAAGTGGAATTGCATTTTTATGTATTCTATGCAAAATAGTCTAAATAGCTGTCTAAATTTCAAGGAATTAGGAATATAATAAAATAAGAAGTTTCACAGAGCTTATTTGATTTTCACATTGCTTATAAATATTGTAAAGGGGTCATTATCAACGAAAATATGTTTAGATAGAGTACATATGTAGGGACTTCTAGAAATAAAATCATTGAATCTTAAAGATATTTTCTATTATGGTGTGTTTATAATTCATATAATTGTCCAATAATACAATTATACACCAAGGGAATAATTCCTAGAGACCAGGAAAGGCACCTGAAATAATTTCACCCACTCCCTCACACTTCTTTTTTTTTTATCCTTTACTGCTTAAAATAATACATAATAAGATACATAAATAATTATTCTTTATTTCACACACAAGGAGAAAAGTTATATCGATTATTTCTGTTGTACAACTAGCTGTAAAGAGACAGAATCAAAATCTCTAGAGCATTTAGATAGTTGAATACTTTCTCACTTAAAATTTAGGCATAACTGAAAAAACTTTGGAACTGGACATAGAACAAAAGACTGGTTTCAAATTGGGAAAGGAGTATGTCAAAGCTGCATATTATTATCTGGTTTATTTAATGCAGAGTACATCATGCAAAATGCTGGGCTGGATGAAGCACACTCTAGAATCAAGATTCTCGGGAGAAATATCGATAACCTCAGATAGGCAGATGATACCACACTTATGACACCCTTATGAGAGAAAGTGAAGAGGAATCAAAGAGCTTATTGATGAAGGTGAAAGAGGAGAGTGAAAAAGCTGGCTTAAAACTCAGCATTAAAAAAACTAAGATCATGGCATCCCATTCCATCACTTCATGGCAAATAGTGGGGAAACAATGGAAACAGTGAGAGACGTTTCTTGGCTCCAAAATCACTGCAGATGGTCACTACCACCCTGAGATTAAAAGATGCTTTCTCCTTGAAAGAAAAGCTATGACAAACCTAGAAAGCATATTAAAAGGCAGAGCCATTACTTTGCCAACAAGGTCCATCTAGTCAAAACTATGGTTTTTCCCAGTAGTCATGTATGGATGTGAGAGTTGGACTATAAAGAAAGCTGAGCATGGAAGAATTGATATTTTGATCTGTAATGTTGGAAAAGACTCTTGAGAGTTCCTTGGACTGCAAGGAGATCCAACCAGTCAATCCTAAAGGAAATCAGTCCTGGATATTCATTGGAAGAACTGATGCTGAAGCTGAAACTCCAATACTTTGGCCACCTGATGCAAAGAACTGACTCACTGGAAAAGACCCTGATGCTGGGAAAGATTGGAGGCAGAAGGAGAAGGGGATGACAGAGGATGAGATGGTTGGATGGCATCACAAACTCAATGGATATGAGTCTGAGCAAGCTCCAGGAGTTGTTGATGGACAGGGAAGCCTGGGGTGCTGCAGTCCATGGGGTCGCAAAGAGACGGACACGGCTGAGCGACTGAACTGAAAATACTACATCAGTTTTTAAAATATAGAACGATTGTTTTTTCCTTGGCTCTCTGATTTGTTAGAAAGTCTGGTGATTATATATTTTTTTTCTTTCTTCAATTTTGGAAAAATGACAGTGATACTTATCACTTGGCATATAACGTTTCAAACAATTTCATAATCCATGAAACTCTGCAGGAATCTTACATCATTTTGCAGATAAGTTTTTCAGATGCCCAGAAAACGTGATAACATGTAAACTGCATATTCAAAATTAACATATATAATGGATGTTTTAACCTTTGACATTCATTAAATGTCACAAATGCTGTTTGAGTGTTCATAAATGAATTGTCATCTCTACTCAATAGCAACAGCAAAATTCATCTGTCTATGAAGTCTCAAAGGCAGTTGTATAATAGTCCACATTATAATTATGTTCACAAACCTTGAAGCATATTTAAAATATATATATATATTTAACTTGGAGGGAAAAATCACAAAATATCTAAAGGTGACAAGAATTCTTGGTCAACAATTTCAACTTCCTTCCACATGAGATTATACTCTAATATAAATATTCTGGTTGAATTTCTTCCATTGAAGTTTCAAGGGCCCCAGTAGAGAATATAATTATTCAAACATTAGTACTTTTAGATGTCTATTGTCCAAAATTGTGACAAAGAAAAGTTAACTTCAACCTAGCATGTTTCTGGCTCTATGAAAGCCTATTTTTGGTACTATAGCCACTGCAAACACAAGAATATTTTATTTCTCAAGAGACAGATTTAGGTCATCTAAGAAACTAATTCTGTTTTAAAATGAGTTATAGTGAGACAAAACAGAAAAAAAAAAAATTCCAAAGGATTTACTCTGGTAGCATTAGAATAAAAATATTCAGTTTCCAATTCCCTTTTACTTTTGCTGACAAAACTAAATTTCAGAGAAGATAGAGAACTTCTGAGTGACTACATTTAGCAGGTCCATAAATAGAATCCACCTCCCATTTGTTGATTTAGACATCTTTCATCTTACAATTTTTTTTGTGTGTGTGAAGAAATATATTATGGTTGTATGTTTGTGTTCCATTCAAATTCATATTTTGAAACCCTACTTCATAATATGATGATTTTAGAAGTAGAACTTTGGAAGGATTGGATGAAGGGATAGAAATGGAGCCCTGTTGAATGGTAATACTGCCCTTATAAGTCCCCTTCTTGTGGGGTTAGAGCTTGCTTCTTCTCTCTGACCTCTTCCATATAAGGCTATACTGAGAAGTTAACCATCTGCAACCTGTATGAGAGCTCTTACTAGAACCCCACCAAGCTGACAACTTAGTCTCAGAGTTCCAGTCTCTAGAATGGTAAGAAATACATCGCTTTGTTTATAAGCCACCAAAACTGTTATAGCAGTCGGAGGGCTAAAACAGAAATATACAAAAATAAAACTTTTAATATTATTTAAGAAACTACTTTCTGAGAGCCAAAATCTGTTGGAATACATATACTTATGAATATAAATCTGTTGACTCTTCACATTAAAAAGACGATTTGATAAATGTTAACCACATTTGAACCATTCCAGATTTTTCCCTGAAATTAAAAGAAGCTTGCTCCCTGCAAGGAAAGTTATGACAAACTTAGACAGCACATTAAAAAGCAGAAATATCATTTTGCTAACAAAGGTCTGTATAGTCAAAGCTAAGGTTTTTCCAGTAGTCACTTACAGATATAAGAGCTGGACCATAAAGAAGACTGAGCACTGAAGAATTGATGTTTTTGAACTGTAATGCTAGAGAGGACTCTTAAGGGTCCCTTGGACTTCAAGGAGATCAAGACAGTGAATCCTAAAGGAAATCAGTCTTGAATATTCATTGGAAGGACTGATGCTGAAGCTGAAGCTCCAATACTTTGGTCAATAATGTGAAGAACTGACTCATTGAAAAAGACCCTGATTCTGAGAAAAACTGAAGGCAAAAGGAGAAGGAATGTAGAGAATAAGATTGTTGGATAGCATCACAAACTCAATGGACATGAATGTGAGCAAACTCCAAGAGACAGTAAATGACAGGGAAGCCTGGCATGCTTCAGTCCATGAGGTCTCAAAGAGTTAGACACAACTAAGCCACTAAACAGCTGTCTGGGGAGGCCTTACAAATAGCTGTGAAAAGAAGAGAAGTGAAAAGCAAAGGAGAAAAGGAAAGATATAAGCATCTGAATGCAGAGTTCCAAAGAATAGCAAGAAGAGATAAGAAAGCCTTCTTCAGCGATCAATGCAAAGAAATAGAGGAAAAAAACAGAATGGGAAAGACTAGAGATCTCTTCAGGAAAATTAGAGATACCAAGGGAACATTTCATGCAAAGATGGGCTCAATAAAGGACAGAAATGGTCTGGACATAACAGAAGCAGAAGACATTAAGAAGAGGTGGCAAAAATACACAAAGGAACTATACAAAAAAGATCTTCATGACCCGGATAATCACGATGGTGTGATCACTCATCTAGAAACAGACATCCTAGAATGTGAAGTCAAGTGGGCCTTAGAAAGCATCACTACGAATAAAGCTAGTGGAGGTGGTGGAATTCCAGTGGAGCTGTTTCAAATCCTGAAAGATGATGCTGCAAAAATGCTGCACTCAATATGCGAGCAACTTTGGAAAACTCAGCAGTGGCCACAGGACTGGAAAAGGTCCGTTTTCATTCCAATCCCAAAGAAAGGCAATGCCAAAGAATGCTCAAAACTGCTGCAGAACTGCACTCATCTCACAGCTAGTAAAATAATGCTCAAAATTCTCCAAGCCAGGCTTCAGCAATACGTGAACTGTGAACTTCCTGATGTTCAAGCTGGTTTTAGAAAAGGCAGAGGAACCAGAGATCAAATTGCCAACACCTGCTGGATCATGGAAAAAGCAAGAGAATTCCAGAAAAACATCTATTTCTGCTTTATTGACTATGGCAAAGCCTTTGACTGTGTGGATCACAACACACTGTGGAAAATCCTGAAAGAGATGGGAATACCAGAACACCTGACCTGCCTCTTGAGAAATCTGTATGCAGGTCAGGAAGAAGCAGTTAGAACTGGACATGGAAAAGCATAGGAAAAGAAGTACATCAAGGCTGTATATTGTCACCCTGCTTATTTAACTTATATGCAGAGTACATCATGAGAAACTTAGGGCTGGAAGAAACACAAGCTGGAATCAAGACTGCCGGGAGAAATATCAATAATCTCAGATATGCAGATGACAACACCCTTATGGCAGAAAGAGAAGAGGAACTAAAAAGACTCTTGATGAAAGTGAAAGAGGAGAGCAAAAAAGTTGGCTTAAAGCTCAACATTCAGAAAATGAAGATCATGGTATCCAGTCCCATCACTTCATGGGAAATAGAGGGGAAACAGTAGAAACAGTGTCAGACTTTATTTTTTGGGGCTCCAAAATCACTGCAGATGGTGACTGCAGCCCTGAAATTAAAAGACGCTTACTCCTTGGAAGAAAAGTTATGACCAACCTAGATGACATATTGAAAAGCAGAGACATTACTTTGCTGACTAAGGTCCGTCTAGTCAAGGCTATGGTTTTTTCAGTAGTCATGTACGGATGTGAGACTTGGACTGTGAGGAAGGCTGAGCACCGAAGAATTGATGCTTTTGAATTGTGCTGTTGGAGAAGACTCTTGAGAGTCCCTTGGATGGCAAGGAGATCCAACCAGTCCATTCTGAAGGAGATCAACCCTGGGATTTCTTTGGAAGGAATGGCTAAAGCTGAAACTCCACACTTTGTCCACTCATGCGAAGAGTTGACTCATTGGAAAAGACTTTGATGCTGGGAGGGATTGGGGGCAGGAGAAGAAGGGAACAACAGAGGATGAGATGGCTGGATGGCATCTCTGACTCAATGGATGTGAGTCTGAGTGAATTCCAGGTGTTGGCGATGGACCGAGAGGCCTAGTGTGCTGCGATTCATGGGGTCACAAAGAGTTGGACACGACTGAGCAACTGACCTGTGTTAAAGCCACTAAACAACAAAATAACTCTTTCCCACAATCTCATGCTACGAATGGTGTTTAAAAAAAAAAAAAAAAAAACTAAACATGTAATCAGAAAGACAGAATTTGAATTCTGCCTCAGTCACCTAATGTTTTGATTCTATCATTAATTCAATCAAGTACTGTAGATCAGATTGTGTGGTGTTTGTGAACACCTCATACACATAGCAGTCATAGTCGTTACACACTGGAGGGATGAGAGAAGAAATAGGTCAGGTAGTTAAAAAAGATTTATTATGTTAGGTGGTAATATATGTTTTGGGAGGAAGGAACATAGAAAGGAAGCAGGATAAAAAACATATTGAAATTTAAAAAAGAGTTACCTAGAATGGTCTCAACACAAAGATGGCATTTGTGTAAAAATAAAATAGAAAGAGGTTATAAAAGTTAACCGTTGATATATTAAAAACAAGACTTCAAAAAATTACAATAGCAAGTTCAAATCCTGAAGAAGTAACGTCTTTAAATCTGTGAAACAGAAATAGAAGTACTACTTCTTAGATATCTGAGACTACTTCTCAGATTTATGAGGCTTGAAACACCATGAAAAAGCAATATATAGGCTCTAGATGGACCCTCCCAGGTGGCACAGTGGTAAAAATTCCATTTCTAGTGCAGGGTACACAAGAGATGTGAGTTCAGTCCCTGGGTCTGGAAGATCCCCTGGAGTAGGAAATGGGAACCCACTTCAGTATTCTTGCCTGAAAAATTCCCTGGACAGAGGGGCCTGGCACGCTACAGTCCTTGTGGTCTCAATGAGTCCAATATGATTGAGTGGCTGAACACCCATGCACAAATTTAAGATATCTATGTCCATAATTGGCATTTTTAATTCTTAATGCTATTATGACTAAAATTATAATTAGAAGGTAAAGAAAATTAAAATATGAACATTTCTTGACTCTGTAGCTGAATGATGTGACCTGTGATTTGAGTCTCTTGGCACTTTGTCCTCAGCAGATTATTTTATCCCAGGATCTAGTTTCTTTAAGGAATTTTATTTACTCAGTTTTAAAAAGTCACAACTCATAAATTTACATTAAAAAATAAAATTAAATGTTATGGGGAGGGAGGTGGGAGGGGGGTTCATGTTTGGGAACACATGTAAGAATTAAAGATTTTAAAATTAAAAAAAAATAAAAAAAATAAAAAATCAAACAAGTAAAATAAATAAATAAATAACCTAAAAAGAGAAACTTCTCGGAAATCTCCATTTTGAGGCTTAAAAGTCAGTTTGTAGAGAAGAGAAACCTAACTTCCACTGAGATTGTGTGTCTTGAGCTTTCTCTTGGATCTATGCAGCAGAAGTGAAATAAATGCCAAGCAATACAGATAAAAAAGTCACAACTCAAAGTTCACAAATTAAAACAACTCATTAAGAGGCCACATCTACTTTCTTTTTTGTCTTACGGTCACAGGACATCTCTTTTCCCATACACACAGATGACTAGTTGCTCTGACTCATAATGTTTTGAACTTCTTTTAGTGATTTACTTTATATTACTTAAACACTTTTAAATAATAATAACCACCTTTCCTCAAAAAGGCTGAACCACACTTCTCAATTTGCAAATGCATTCATAGCTTTATTTTCACTTTACTTTTCATTAGCATACATCTGGCAAAGTACATTGCAAATTTTTTCATTGTTGTTCTTTGTTTCTAAATTTATTTTGACTTCTCTACTTAATAAACCTGGGAAAGAAAAAAAAAAGGCTGACTGAAAGTTACCAGAGTTCTCTTTCGATTACTTCTCTATTCTTAAAATCTCACAGTTCAAATCATTGCCATCAGACATATTTACCCGTGTGGTGATCATATTACCTTTATATTGCCCATAGAAAGAAATATTTCATTTTTTTAAGGCATTCTCTTTGCTTTGATAAAAATTAAATTGGAGGTATTTTCTCTCACTCCTATAGGTACTAGTTACGTAAAAAAATGCTCATGTAGTTCATGTAATTCAATGCTATCATTATTAATTCACTCACCCTTTGGGACAAACAGATGTGAGATAAAACTGTAGGGCATGATGTAAGGCAGTTCATTCAAATGGTTTTTAGGAATTTTTTTTCAGGAATCTGTCACAATGAGATCTTTGGCCTCACCTAAGCAGTGTTGCCTAAGGTTAAAAAAAAAAAAAAAAAAACTGAAATGCTACTACTTGTAGCATTAGTCTGTATGATGAAGTAGGTTTCTAAGCAATTACAGTCAATAATAACCCCAAACACAGAGTATAAAGACTGTCTTTTTGTTACAGCCACTTCACCCTAGTTTTGTCAATGTTTAAATTGTTAAATTGTTCACGATTTTCACTAAATATGCATTTCATTTTGCTATAGTGATTATAAATGCATCTTGGATTTGAGTCCCAGTTCCAAAAGTTTATACCCTGTGGATATGTACTCAACATCTCTCTCTACTTCTCAGTCTGTGTGCCTGCCTTGTAGAGAGAGCTGCTATAATTTTTAAATGCATTAACATATATCAAGGGCTCTAAGCAAGGACTATAATATTCTTCATACTTAATAAGGATTAATCTACATTTCTCAAGACAAGTATCCAGATTATATATCCAAATCATACATCTGCTTATTTGTCATCAATTCTTTTCCTGCTATATCACCTTGGCCCAATCTCTCCCTCTAAGGAATTTGTTGACACTTTCAGGACATAGTGCTGTTTATTAATAATTCTGTACAGATTAATTCACATTACTTTACAACTCTATAAGCAACAATCAATTTCTTGGATAGATAAGGAAAATGAGGCTTGCAGTTTAAGGAAATTATCTGCAATCACTGAAATTATAACTGAATTAATTTAGATTCAAACTCAGGTCTCAATGCCAAGCCAACATTTCTATTAGTGAACACTTTTCTCTGACCTGAAGACCAGAAAACAACATTGTTTTGTTTCATTCACTGTATTCATCTAAGTTCCATTAAGTGGATAAAAAGAAAAACGAAAAGGAAACAAAGACAATAATCTTGAAGGAGGGAGGAAATAAACAAATATGAGAGAGTATACTACTTGACTGGCCACAGCGTACAATTGTACTACACCACTGTCCCACAGGACAGCATCAGAGAGGCAGCTATACCACTTTGTGGAGCAGGGAGGATGTTCTTTTATGGTTTGTTTGTTTTTTCCCCTTATCTCCCATTTCTCTTTGCTTTGTCATCATGTGCTTTCTGGATCATTTATTTTTTTGAATTTCTATTTTGGTTCATTGGATAATCCCAGGTAGCAAAAGGAAAACCAGAGCAATTGAGTACACTCTCCAACCAGTGACTAGACAAAGCTGTCTCTCTTTACCAGTGACACTACTCCCAATGTTTCTTCAAGTTTAAGAACATTGGCTTTAATTACTTGATTACATTAAAGCACTAACAGTGAAAGCCAATGCTCAGGCCATTGTGTTCAAACATCAAGGTAAATGTGCCGATCTTGAATGATGTATGAACCAAATACAAGACTTGTTTGCACCATGGCATTTTTACTACCTTTCTAATACTTGCCTCCTTCAGCAAGCTTTCTTTCTTTCTTTCTTTCTTTTTTTTTTTTTTTGTCAGTGGTCAGAGAATGAAATGCTTATATCAGTAAACCAAAATAGAGCACAAGATCATGCATTCAATAACTCTCTTAGTTCTTATAATATATATTTTAAACTTCTTGGCATATCATATAAGGCCAATCACAGTCTAGCCTCAACTCATTATTTCAATCATATCTTCTTGCTATACCAGAAATCCACAGTCCTACACATAACTTTTGTTCCACCTATACCAAATATATCATCAGACAATAAATAACCCAGAGTCTAAGTGTTTTCCAACATGAAATATTTATTCCTCATTCATAGTAGTGTACATTATCTATGAGTCAGTTGAATGTAGCTGAGATCAGATGATTTTAGATGGGTTTAGCTGTGTTTTGCTGGAGTAGATTCAGATGCGATTCATTCTGTAAGCTTGATACACAGAACAGCCTCTATCTATGATTTTCTCACATACAAAAATGAAACATAAGAAAAGATACAGAAAAATATGACATCTCAAAAGCTGTTGCCCCTAATAGACCCCACCACTTCCATACACATGTCTTGGTCAAAGCAAATTATGCAACCACGCCCCAAATTAATGGACCAAATAATATACTCTAACCACATTGTAGCATAGCAAAGATAGCAAAAAAGAATGAAGATATTTTAAAAACAATACATTCAAATCAGCCACCAAATATACCATCTTCTTTAATGCCTGTGTTTCTTTTATCTTTAGAGAAGGAAATGGCAACCCACTCCAGTCTTTCTGCCTGGAGAATTCCATGGAGAGAGGAGCCTGATAGGCTACAACCCATGGAATCACAAAGAGTCAGATACGACTTAGTGACTAACAATTTCTTTTATCTTACTGACTAGAACATCTTTGAATCAATGGATTCCGTTGTGCAGTAGTGTGTGTTTGTGTATGTGTGTTAGTCACTCAGTTTTGTCTGACTCTGCAACTCGATGGGCTGTGGCCCACCAGGCTCATCTGTCCATGGAATTCTCTAGCCAAGAATACTGGAGTGGGTTGCCATGCCCTCCTCCATGGGATCTTCCTGACCTAGAGATCAGACCCAGGTCTCTTGTATTGCAGGCAGATTCTTTACCATCTGAACCACTAGGGAGGCCAGTTGTGAGATAGAGATATCTCAATTGTAAAATGTCCATTTAAACACATGGTCTTCAGATTTATACAAACCTCAATTAGATATAGCCCCATGCAGTTTACCAACTTGTGAAAATATTCATTTTTTTATTGAAATTTATTAATCTATAAAATTAACATAAAAATTACACCTAATTCAGGGTATTTTGAGAATTACACATATGTATTATTTAGATTAGATTAAATGCTATAGCATACCAACAAAAACAGAAACAAAACTAATCTTCACACCTTTACAGTATATAAATTTATTATTCATTGACAAAATGTCTAAGGCAAGTATTTCTGGTTAGAAGTTTATTTCTCAATCCAATCTTCTTACTTCTGTGATGTAACCATTTTCATCACATCATAACCCAATTTTCTATAAGAGAAGAGAAGGAGAAGTATCACTGCTGCTGCTGCTAAGTCACTTCAGTCTTGTCTGACTCTGCGTGACCCCATAGATGGCAACCCACCAGACTCCCCCGTCCCGAGGATTCTCCAGGCAAGAACACTGGAGTGGGTTGCCATCTTCTCCAATGCATGAAAGTGAAAAGTGAAAGTGAAGTCACTCAGTCGTGTCTGACTCCCAGCGACCCCACGGACTGTGGCCCACCAGGCTCCTCCTTCCATGGGACTTCCCAGGCAAGAGTGCTGGAGTGGGGTGATATCTACTCATAAACATAACAGCTATGGAAATTTACTAATTAGAAACTAGGTAGCATCACTAGTTGTATATAAACACATAGACCCAGAAAAATTCTGCTCCTGTTTCAAAGATCAAAATAGTTGCATGACTCCACTTAGATGCAGGTAGACTGAAAAGTACAATGGCCAGCTGAAAAAAGGTATGGACTAGAAGCAAGATTATTTGTTGCTTAACTAATCTTTCTGCCATAGAATGTAGAGTACATAGTCCATTATACATATTTTTGAAACATAATACATTTTCCATTCCCACTCCACTCATTAAAGGTAGCCAAGTATACCATGGAAGAAAGCTTGAAAAACATGAATGGAGTAAAAGCTATTAGGAAGATTGTGGAATTAGTATATAGTTCAGTAAGAATTAACTTAGAGGTTTTTGTTTGTTTGCTGACATGTCACTGAGTAGATCAGCAGTATTTGAAAGCTATCCAATTCATTCTTTTTATTTTGTAATAGAATTCTATATTCCTAAAAGTGCTCTAGCTCTTAACATTTAATTAAAATGAATGAAAATTAGTGCTCTGAGAAATTCCTAGCACACTTTCGCTCTCTTTGGATACATTTCACAAATATTAAGATCTAATTAAAAGCACAATAGCTTAAAGATATAAAGTTCAGTTCAGTCGCTCAATCATGTCCGACTCTTTGTGACCCCATGAATTGCAGCACGCCAGGCCTCCCTGTCCATCACCAACTCCCGGAGTTCACTCAAACTCACGTCCATTGAGTCGGTGATGCAATCCAGGAATCTCGTTGTCTGTTGTCCCCTTCTCCTCCTGCCCCCAATCCCTCCCAGCATCAGAGTCTTTTCCAATGAGTCAACTTTTCGCATGAGGTGGCCAAAATACTGGAGTTTAAGCTTCAGCATCATTCCTTCCAAAGAACACCCAGGACTAATCTCCTTTAGAATGGACTGGTTGGATATCCTTGCAGTCCAAGGGACTCTCAAGAGTCTTCTCCAACACCACAGCACAAAAGCATCAATTCTTCAGTGCTCAGCTTTTTTTAACAGTCCAACTCTCACATCCATACATGAATACTGGAAAAACTATGGCCTTGAAGATGGATGTTTGTTGGCATGGTAATGTCTCTGCTTTTCAATATACTATCTAGGTTGGTCATAACTTTCCTTCCAAGGAGTAAGCGTCTTTTAATTTCATGGCTGCAATTACCATCTGCAGTGATTTTAGAGCTGAGAAAAATAAAGTCTGACACTGTTTCCACTGTTTCCCCATCTATTTTCCATGAAGTGATGAGACCAGAATGCCATGATCTTTGTTATCTGAATATTGAGATTTAAGCCTAATTTTTCACTCTCCTCTTTCACATTCATCAAGAGGCTCTTTAGTTCCTCTTCACTTTCTGCCATAAGGGTGTTGTTATCGACATATCTGAGGTTATTGATATTTCTCCTGGTAGTCTTGATTCCAGCTTGTGCTTCTTCCAGACCAGCGTTTCTCATGATGTACTCTGCATATAAGTCAAATAAGCAGGGTGACAATATGCAGCCTTGACGTACTCCTTTCCCTATTTGAAGCCAGTCTGTTGTTCTATGTTCAGTTCTAACTGTTGCTTCCTGACCTGTATACAGATTTCTCAAGTGGCAGGTCAGGTGTTCTGGTATTCCCATCTCTTTCAGAATTTTTCACAGTTTATTGTGATCCACACAGTCAAAGGCTTTGGCATAGTCAATAAAGCAGAAATAGATGTTTTTTCTGGAATTCTCTTGCTTTTTCCAGCAAGTGTTGGCAATTTGATTTCTGGTTCCTCTGCCTTTTCTAAAACCAGCTTGAACATCAGGAAGTTCACAGTTGACGTATTGCTGAAGCCTGGCTTGGAGAATTTTGAGCATTACTTTACTAGCATGTGAGATGAGTGCAGTTGTGCAGTAGTTTGAGTATTCTTTGACATTGCCTTTCTTTGAGATTGGAATGAAAACTGACCTTTTCCAGTCCTGTGGCCACTGCTGAGTTTTCCAAATTTGCTGGCATATTGAGTGCAGCACTTTCACAGCATCATCTTTCAGGATTTGAAACAGCTCAGCTGGAATTCCTTCACCTCCACTAGCTTTATTCGTAGTGATGCTTTTCTAAGGCCCACTTGACTTCACATTCCAGGATGTCTGGCTCTAGGTGACTGATCACACCATTGTGATTATCTTGATCGTGAAGTTTTTTTTTTTTTTTTGATACTGTTCTTCTGTGTTCTTGCTACCTCTTCTTAATATCTTCTGCTTCTGTTAGGTCCATACCATTTTTATTCTTTATCAAGCCCATTTTTGCATGAAATGTTCGCTTGGTATCTCTAATTTTCTTGAAGAGAACTCTAGTCTTTCTCATTGTGTTGTTTTCCTCTATTTCTTTGCATTGATCATTGAGGAAGTCTTTCTTATTTCTCCTTACTATTCTTTGGAACTGTGCATTCAGATGCTTATATCTTTCCTTTTCTCCTTTGTTTTTCACTTCTCTTCTTTTCACAGCTATTTGTAAGACCTCCTAAAGCAGCCATTTTGCTTTTTTCCATTTCTTTTCCATGGGGATGGTCTTGATCCCTGTCTCCTGTACAATGTCATGAACCACTGTCCATAGTTCATCAGGCACTCTATCTGTCATATCTAGTCGCTTAAATCTATTTCTCACTTCCACTGTATAATCATAAGGGATTTGATTTAGGTCATACCTGAATGGTCTAGTGGCTTTCCCTACTTTATTCAATTTAAGTTTGAATTTGGCAATAAGGAGTTCATGATCTGAGCCACAATCAGATCCTGGTCTTGTTTTTGCTGACTGTTTAGAGTTTCTCCATCTTTGGATGCAATATAATCAGTCTGATTTTGATATTGAGCATCTGGAGATGTCCATGTGTAGAGTCTTCTCTTGTGTTATTGCAAGAGGGTGTTTGCTATGACCAGTGTGTTCTCTTGGCAAAACTCTATTAGCCTTTGTCCTGCTTCATTCCGTATTCCAAGGCCAAATTTGCCTGTTACTCCAGGTGTTTCTTAACTTCCTTCCTTTGCATTCCAGTCCCCTATAGTGAAAAGGACATTTTTGGGTGTTCGTTATCAAAGGTCTTAGGGATCTTCATAGAACCGTTCAACTTCAGCTTTTTCAATGTTACTGGTTGGTGCATAGAGTTGGATTACTGTGATACTGAATGGTTTGCCTTGGAAACGAACAGAGACCATTCTGTCATTTTTGAGATTGCATCCAAATACTGCACTTCAGATTGTTTTGTTGACCATGATGGCTACTCAATTTTTTCTAAGGGATTTCTGCCCACAGTAGTAGATATAAGGGTCATCTGAGTTAAATTCACCCATTCCAGTCCATTTTAGTTTGCTGATTCCTAGAATGTTGATGTTCATTCTTGCTATCTTCTGTTTGTCCTCTTCCAATTAGCTTTGATTCATGGACATAACATTCCAGGTTCCTATGCAATATTGCTCTTTACAGCATTGGAACTTGCTTCTGTCACCAGTCACATCCATAACTGTGTATGGTTTTTGCTTTGGCTCCATCCCTTCATTCTTTCTGGAGTTATTTCTCCACTGATCTCCAGTAGCATATTGGGCACCTCTCAACCTGGCGAGTTCCTCTTTCAGTATCGTATCATTTTGCCTTTCTGTACTGTTCATCAGGTTCTCAAGGCCAGAATACTGAAGTGGTTTGTCATTTCCTTCTCCAGTGGACCACACTGTGTCAAAAACCAAGCCTAAAAATTATAGGTGCCCATCCTGAATGTATCTGTAGTGTAGCCAGTTCCAAAATTTAGGAGTTGCTATTAATATTTATAGACTCATGTTTTTTATTCTCAAAAAAAAATCATTAGAGTTGAGTTTCCTGCAAAGTCATAGTAAAATGTTCTCCCTATATGACTCTATTAGCGATTTGTATCATTTTCTGTATCTTGCTCTTACTTACCAAATGTTGACTCGTGAGCATTAATGGGTGTTCACATTACTGTGGCTATTTATTAACTACTTTGGTAACTTCCCTTCATGTAGCTGAGAGATTGAGAAACAGATATCTGGCAATCATTGCTCTCTAGAGAATGAAAGTGTTGTGTGCTTTAAGCATAGGCCAGCTAGTCATGATCCGAGAAGCTTTCCTTAACCAAACCCTCCTTGTAGTCAATGCTAAAGTTAGGAGTTGATGTGCTATCATGAAATAAGTTCCTTGCTAGGAAATTAGGAAACCTGAGTTGTATTACACATTCTGCTATTATGGTTCCATAACCCAGCCAGCTCAATGTCATAGAGGGCAATACAAAGTACAAAATATTGCTGATGGAATACTGTTGCACATACAAATGAAGTGATTTCATAAAAATGACCATTGTGCTTACAGAGAAGGATCAGTATTGAATGACTGGCCAAGCAACATAAGGATCATAACTAAAAACAAGGAACTTTGTACAGCTTACATCCAAGCAGTTACCTGTTTCATGCTCACTACTCTGTATTTTTTATTTTCCTATGACATATGGCATAACTTATCACACACACACATACACACACACACACACACACATATGCATATTAAAGTCTTTGAGACAATGCAGAGCAAAAAAAAAAAAAAAAAAGTTTACCTAGATGGACTCAGTATTATTAAAAGGACACACTTTTTTTTTTTTAATTTCCTGTAGAAACATCTATGACTAAAGATGTGAATTCATTGTTTCTCAGAGTAGATATCTTCTTAGATGACTCAGACATGATTGTTTACAAAGGTATGTGTTCTACCAAAAGATAGTGTGTTTAGAAAAAATGAACTATACTCTTTAAACTGACCTTAAAGTTCAACATCCAGGGACTGAGGAATTTTTCTTATGTTCAACAATATTCAAAATTGATTTTACAGTACATGAAGAGGTTGATGATATAGAATGGGCAATTTTAGTTGGATGGAGAGTCTATTATATGTCCCCTTTATACCTGTTATACCACACCCAATGTTCTGTTACCATCAAAAAAACTAGTAAAGGATCAAGAAAAAATGATGAGATTAACATAAGCAAGAGAGGTTTCCTTGACATCTATTTTAAGAGGAGTCAACTCTAAGGTATATACTTGTCTTGGGTTCAACTCATAGACTTGGACCCTAGTCCAGGTAGAAGATTGATCATTTCTTAGTGGCCCATTTGAAGGTAATGCAGCATGAAGCCTCTAATACTTTTGAAAGTATCTTAAGCTTTAATTCATCTGAATTATTTTGCTGTTGCTTAACCACTCATTCTCACATAAATGCCTTTGTATATTTTTAAAGTAATGCACTTCCTTATTGGAAAGTGCTGAAAACAAAAACTGTCTGGTTAAAAGTGACACCTTGATATCCATTTCCCAAACAGTATTTCACATTGATTAATATTTTTTCTGCAGTTGAGGAACCGACTTCCTGTTCAGTAGAAACCATTGTTCCCACCGGAGATTCCACATATACACATACAAACTAGGAATTATGTCTATAAAAGTTAAACTATTTGTCCAGGACTTTTGAAATGGCCCGGGTCAATTCTCTTAGTTACATTCTGATTTGAAACACTGTTTAGATATACCTGGAGAAGCCAAGGATACACTGGTTTTCATTTAAGATATTTGTAGTCCAGAACAATTTTTAAGCATATTGCCGTCATACAAAAATTGATTGCAATTACTAAGGTAGGTCATTTTATTTTTATTGTGAAAATAGTATGTATATTTACAGTGGCTAGATACTCATTTTTTTCTTCAGAAGTCTGTGAAAAACCAAGTAAAGAAATATATTAGAAGTAAGAAAAAGAAATGTGTGAACTCTTCCACCTTGTCCTCCTACTCCATCTTTTATACTTCTGACACAACAATTGTTCTAAGGAACAAATCGATTTTGTCACTCCAGTGATTAAAACCAAACCAGTGGCTACCCATCACCCAGGAGAAAGTGTCTAAACATCTAGCACAGTATAAAAAGACTCCTGAGATTTACAATTTACCTTCTCTGCAGTTTCTACTCTCAGTGTTTTTTTAAATGATCAGCCAGTTGGTGCACAATAACTAGTTTCTTAATTGTGTCATGCTGTTCTACACTTCATTGCCTATAAATATGCTAAATATCTGGCTTGACAAACTTCTGTCTTTTCCAGAGCCAGTTCAAGCATTACCCCTAAAATGAAGCCTTTTTAAAAAACACTGAAATCAATGCTAAAATAGTTCTTCCAAAGTAGCACAAGGAGTGTTCTTTCTACTGATCTGAAATCACTTATTAATGGCTGCCTCCTCTATTCAGCTGCAATTTACTTGTGACAGATTTCAATGTATTTATATCATGCACTTTGCATATTCAACTCACCTGAATATATTACATATTAGGCACATACAAGTTGGAGCCCCAGAAAAGCCAATGATATATCATCAGTCCATTTCCCTAAGGCTTCAGATGCAGGAGATCCAAGAGTATAATTTCAGTTCAAGTCTGACAAGTGAGAAAAAGAAGAACCAAGTATAAATTCCAGGCCAAGTCCAAGTCCAAAGTTTGGGGAATAATGATGATCCAACTGGAAGACATCAATCAAAGACAGCAAATTCTTCTTATCCAGGACTTTTGTTCTATTTAGGACTTCAGCAGACTAGATGAGACTCATTCACTTGGGAAGAGCTATCTTCCTTACTAAATCTACTGATTTAAATGCTAATTGCACCCAGAAATACCCTTAGTCACACCCAGATTAAATTCTGCTCAAAATATCTTGACAATGTGCTCTGGTCAAGACACTTAAAATTCATCATTATAAGTATGTGTGGGGGTTTCTTAGTAGCTCAGATAGTAAAGACTTTGCCTGAAATGCAGGAGATCCAGGTTTGATCCCTGGGTCAGGAAGATCCCCTGGAGAAGGGTATGAGAACCCACTCCAGTATTCTTGCCTGGAGAATACCATGGACAGAGAAGCCTGGTGGGCTACAGTCCACAAGGTTGCACAGAGTCAGACATGACTGAAGCAACTTAGCACACAACACACACAAGTATGTATATATATATATATATATATGTATGTATGTGTGTGCCATATACATACAAATATTTTATATGTGCATATATATTTAAAAACTTTAACCCTAAAATTGTGCTCATAAATATTTACATGCTTTTTCTGAGAAAAAAGAAAACTGAAGAGAGGAAATTTTCAGATCTTTAGGGCTTTAATTACATAGAAACACATAGAAAGTCAAGAATATGTATCTGCAACAACATAGCTTCAGACATTTGTAATTACAACATTCTGTGTCAGTTCTGGGAATATACAAACAGAAAAGATTCCTGATAGCATTCACTACCCACATCCTTCCCAAGTTCATTTCTTACACTGCCATCACTAGAGCTCAAAAACCTTTTGGCAGAATCTGTGTAATAGTGCTGTGAGCAGAGGAAAAGGAGGAGACTATTCTCCCTCAAAATTGCATTTGTTCTGATAGACGAGTACATCTAGGAATAAAATGTTGTGAACTATGGCTATCTCTATTTGAATGTGAAAACCACAAAATTTTTCACTGAACTCTAAATATCTAAGGGTTTAAAGCTGAATTTATAATAGAGGTAAGAGTATGTGTAACAGAAAATCTTGACTTGGGCACTAACCTAGATACATTTGTGCTTCATGAAACCTTGCTAGCAACAATAATGTTACTACAAATGACAGTAAATAGCTGATAGCTAATTCCTGGTGGTTCAGTGGTACAGAATCTACCTGCTAAGGTTGGAGACACAGGAGATGCAAGTTTGGTTCCTGGGTCAGGAAGATCCCCTGGAGAAGGAAATGGAAACCTACTCCAGGATTCATGCCTGAGAAATCCCACTGATAGAGGAGCCTGGCAGGCTACAAATTGGGGTGACAAAAGAGGTGGACACAATTTAGCAACTAAACAACAATGTATATAGAGATGTTACTATAGGTAATTATGGTGCAATTGCTTATACATATTATTAATGTATTACTAATTGACTATGTAGACACAATGATCAATTACATTTAGTGAAAACATGAGGTTTAGAAAGCTCAGGCAATCTGTCCCAGGAAGGAAATGATAATAAATGGGAAGGGTCATATACTAACCCAGTCTGGCTACAGATCCGTGCTCTAAATCTACATATGGCATCTCCAGTTCAAATAGGTAAAAAGTAATCTGCATGATTTCATTCTATCTGGGCAGCAGGATATTGACCTAAACAGGAAAATCCATCTAGATCAAACAGCAATATATGATAGTAACTGCTATTTTCTTCTTCTGTTGCTACTGCTGCCAGGTGAAAATGGCCAGATTTTTGATAAAATTATTAAGACATACTTCTCAAATAAGAATAATAATAAGTATAGTGTAAAGAATTTGTGTAAAACACAGTATTGAGATTATATAGAAGGTTCTGTTATAATTGCACTGTCTTTTTCTCTAGGAAACTAACACTTTATGTGCACTGTTTAGTTGATATTTTATTCCAGGCTAGGTACTCATCACTTTGTTCAAAACTGATCTTTTTTCCAACGTAGTCTAATCTGGTATGGATCTTTCACATCTTGTTCCAGTGACCTTATTAACAACTATCAAATATTGTTTATAAATTTATGCAAAGTATAAACTTTAATTTTAGTGTTACTATCAGATTTCCATGAAGGTGTTTCTTCCTTATTTCCTCAATTATACACTGGCCATATTTCTGTATAAAGAAAAAATAGTGCTATGTATATGTATTTTATATCCTCTTTGGTGGTCACATTCTTTTCATAGAAATAGAGTTTTCTATAAAGAGAGTGGATAAAAAGGAAATTAGGATAAAATTAGATTGAAGAGACGCTTCTTTCTTGGAGACTGAATTGAAATATGATCCTTCCAAGATGATTTTTATAGTAGTAGATTAGGAGTAACTCAGCAAAGTTGTTGCACACCTCTATGTCCAATTGAATAGGGTTAACACTGTTCTTTGTTTGGCTGAAATAGAATAGCTGACCTTTCTAAATGTATGCATGTAATATTGTTTGTGGGTTTTATATAGTAATTATAATTCCAGGCTGGGAAAACTGGTCAATCACTTCTGAAACAATGAAACTAGAACACTTTCTAACACCATACACAAAAATAAACTCAAAATGGATTAAAGATCTAAATGTAAGACCAGAAACTATGAAACTCCTAGAGGAGAACATAGGCAAAACACTCTCCTATATAAATCACAGCAGGATTCTCTATGACCCACCTCCCAGAATATTGGGAATAAAAGCAAAAATAAACAAATGGGAACTAATTAAATTTAAAAGCTTCTGCACAACAAAGGAAACTATTGCTATTGCTAAGTCACTTAAGTCGTGTCTGACTCTTTGTGACCCCATAGACGGCAGCCCACCAAGCTCCCCTGTCCCTGGGATCCTCCAGGCAAGAACACTGGAGTGGATTGCCAGTTCCTTCTCCAGTGCATCAAAGTGAAAAGTGAAAGTGAAGTCGCTCAGTCATGTCCAACTTAGCGACCCCATGGACTGCAGCCTTCCAGGCTCCTCCATCCATGGGATTTTCCAGGCAAGAGTACTGGAGTGGGTTGTCATTGCTTTCTCCGAAAGGAAACTATAAGCAAGGTGAAAAGACAGCCTTCTGAATGGTAGAAAATAATAGCAAATGAAGCAACTGACAAACAACTAATCTCAAAAATATACAAGCAACTCCTGCAGCTCAATTCCAGAAAAATAAACGACCCAATCAAAAAATGGGCCAAAGAGCTAACCAGACCTTTCTCCAAAGAACACATACAGATGGCTAACAAACACATGAAAAGATGCTCAACATCACTCATTGTCAGAGAATTGCAAATCAAAACCACAATGAGATACCATTTCACGCCAGTCAGAATGGCTGTGATCCAAAAGCATTTCTCTACAAGGAATAAATGCTGGGAAAGTTGTGGAGAAACGGGAACCCTCCTACACTGTTGGTGGGAATGCAAACTAGAACAGCCACTATGGAGAAGAGTGTGGAGATTCCTTAAAAATACTGGAAATACAACTGCCTTATGGCCCAGCAATCCCACTGCTGGGCATATACACTGAGGAAACCAGAATTGAAAGAGACATGTTTACCCCAATGTTCATTGCAGCACTGTTTATAGTAGCCAGGACATGGAACCAACCTAGATGTCCATCATCAGATGAATGGATAAGAAAGCAGTGGTATATATACACAATGGAGTATTACT